>NC_061510.1:10469896-10525224 GCF_022539505.1 Lolium rigidum | reverse complement strand
GACTGAGATGTCTCCCTCTTTTATAGCCTGGACTCCTAATTCATTCTTTAAATATATATCAGCAGTATAAATTATTTTCTTGCATGCGAGTACAATTTAGTTGAATCAGGGAAAATGGTTAGGTTTGTAGTTATTCTTGTTTGTTTAATACATTATAATAATACAAATAACTTGCGTAGTAACAAAAGCTCAAAGGAAACCCAAGGAAATACTCCCTCCGTCACATCAAAAGTGTCACAACTTTGTTAAAATTTGAATGTATCTACACATTATCTAATAGGTAGATACATCAGAATTTTAACAAAATCGAGACATTTTTGGTGGGACTGGGGAGTACATTCTATGCGAGTAAGATTTGAAGTTTGTCGACAATTTGCATAAATGATCACCGGAAAGTGCTTTTGGCACATGAGCACTAGTGTTCATGAGTTTTGAAAGTCATATTTCTTTTACTCCAATTTTTTTGAAAATAATACGAACATAGATGTAAACATTTAGAGGGTACGGTAATTTTTTTGGAGAAAATTATGTTGTATTTTGAGCTATACAAAAAAGACAAATTTTTGACAAATATATGCTCCTATACACAACCATAAATTTGTTTCTTTCATATAGCTCAAATACAACACAATTTCTACCGAAACTTCGCACGAGTATTCAGTACATGTGTATGTATTAATGGAATAAATTTGATGATTTTTGAAACACAGAGGTACAATTTTTAAATATTTTAAAAACCGGGAGACTCATTTGCATCAAATTTGCTTCCACAATGATCACTTACTAAAGTAACGATTTAGCCCAAAGATGTATTCCCTCCTGCCAAATATACTTATCGCAGGTTTAGTGATCTAGACATATGTTAGCCTCTATTTTATCTTAATATGTGAAATGTATTTGGGGCCGCATGGAGTAGGATATTCTACATGTGTAATTAGTCATATTAGTATGGTACTTTTACTGGTCTGACAAAGATTCAAAAATTTATTTTTGTTTCCATTATACTGTTTTACCAAAGATTACATGTTGACCCACATATCAGGCCATGCATGTTAAAATATCATCATACGAGCCAATGTGTATGAAAGCTGACATTTATACAATAAGATAACTTGTTATTGTAGCCCACCGGTACCGATATATCAGTTCGTATGTTTCCAGTATGCTTTAGTCATATCATAATTTTAGGAGCATGTAAATATATTAATTGTCAGAGATAACACTAAGATCATGTTTGGTATCGATCATTTTATTTCATTTGGCTGAAATGAAATGAAATGACATGAATTTGATGATATCATTTTATTTGGCAAATCCATAGAAATGACAGGGTACCAATAGGAATTAAGATTAGGCATTACATAAAATCCATGGAATCTTCAATTGAATTCCAATGCCAATTTTGTGGAAGCCAAACAAGTTGATTTCGGAATGGCAAATGAATTCTTTGATTCCAATTCCAAATGATGGGGGCCAAACGATCTAGCAATTGCATAACATGTTCTTTTGTCATCTCTAAATGACAAGTAGTGACTAAGATAAAACTGTCGTATCAACAATTATACATGCCCCAATATCAATTTGATGTGATTTGAGCATCTTATTATGAAAACATATTGATCTCACGAATTATCTAGTCACCTCAGTTTGATACTTTTTCCAGTCTGATGGCTATATATAGAAGGTAATATTCAACGCCGGTACATTAAAAGTTATTTTGTCGCGAGGAAGTGATGGTATGGGGTTTGTTGTCTTTGGAAGGTGTATGTGGTGTCCCTCTATCTGGTGCAGTATGCCAACAAGATGGTTCCACGTATTTCTTGTGCTAATTAAATTGACTGTCAATTTACTCAGTCACAATTGATCTGCTATACATCTGAAGAGACGTATGCCGCCCATATCCATCTTTCTAGCGTTCTAATTAATTTGTCATTGGTGCCATCACTGCATGGTTGTGGTTTTGTACAACAGGGCTGAATTGGGGCGGTCACTCCAATAGAAGAGGAAAATAGTACTGTCTACATTGATCTCCACATTGCTGGTCAGAATGGACCGGCAGTCAGTTCTTGTGAAAGTGAAGTATATTTGATTGGATATACTTTCTCATGTCGGTACACCTGGCTTGCTTGGACTTACACGAGCTAAGTAAGCTCACGACAATCTTGTCTTTTGTCTCTGGAAAGCCTCGGATGCTTGGATGGTCAGGCCAAAATCTATAAAAAAGTTATAAACCAGCAGATAGTTTCTGTTTCTTCAAGAAAGGGAGAAAAATAAGTGGGCCAGCTTGCATTTTCTTTATCTGAGTAAAAACTTCTTCCTCTACAACTGGACTACTAGGACAGGGAGTCGCGCCACAAAAATTGTCAGTATAAATGTATAATTGAATGGTATATAACTATAGATGATTAGGCTAGCCATAGTGCTAGTATCATAACTAGTATCATGCATATTGGTCCCATAAAAATGCTGATGTGGCGGTGGCGGCTAATTAAGGAGGAGAGAGGAGATTAGAGTACTCCCTCTCTCACAGTTTATAAGGCACGCGCGTACCCCTAGGTTGCAAATTTGATCAAGTTAGCATTAGTTATATGTTATAAAAATTATATCATTAGAAAGTTCAGATGTTCTATTTTCTAATGATATAATTTTTGTATTATATAATTTAAATTATATAGGTTAAATTGATGACCTAGGGGTACGCGCGCGCCTAATAGTAACATAGGTAGATACCGTATCATAGCGCAAACGACGAGAAAGTTAATGCTAAACAAATCTTGTACACAAATTTGCATTGAGATTCTAGAAAACAATAAATATAGCATGTCTATGATACTACTCCATGATACTACCCACTATAGAGATAGTATCATGTAGTAGTATCATGCATATGATACTACTACATGATACTTATCACTATGGCCAGCCTTATAAGGATTGTACAATAATGGAACTTCTGGTCATATGCTAGTAATTTCATTGCTGCATGCATATATTAAACACATGTTGAGACATGCATGCACGTGCAGGCTTTAATCAATGGGGAAATAACTATGTCTTCCTACTGGACCGCTGAGCCATAGTGTTGGGCCATAATTTAAACTCGTACCTAATTCCAGCGCGCAGTTAGCTCTCCTAAACATTGTCCTTCACTGATGCTTCAACAGCAACCTGGAATATTACTTTGTTACATGAGTACTTTGTAGATATGGATTTGGAGTCAATCTTGAGAACTTCTTTCAGCTCGCAGCATCACTCGGATGAGTGGGCATGGTACTATGCGAAGAAGGGGTTTTGTCTGTCAAATCAGCTTATCGTTTGCTAGTTGAGATGAAGAAGCGCCGGAAAGATTGGTTAGACGACTCATAGTGGCAGTAACTTAGCTAGTAGCATCACACATTTCAAAGCTTTTTGGTGACATGGTATGGTAATAAATGAAGAAGGAGATTGATGTGGTAACTAGCTATGTTAGTACCATAACATCACACACTCCAATGCAAGATGAGTCTACAACATACTAAGAGCAAGTACAATAGAGTCCAGTCAGCTGACTATAAGACATTAAATAATATATTTTAGATGAGTTGGAGGAGAGAGAAGAGGAGAGAGAAGGAAGGTGGGCTACTATGCACATGCAAGCTCTGCACGTGCTCCTAGGCACCTTGTGAGAGTGGAATGTGGGCCATATATTAGTAAAGTACTACATTCTTATAGCCAACTATTGTACATGTTAGCTATATGATGACTACAAATGATATGAGATCTTGTTATAGCCAACAGTTGGCTATACTATTGGAATTGCTCTAATGACACAATGCATGACACCACATATAAGTTACTATCCACTATGAAGGTAGTAACTTAGACTAGTAACATGGCATATGTTACTAGTCTAAGTTACTCCCCACTATGACCAGCCTTAGAAGGAAAATGCAGCTAGTTCTGATTCCGATCAGCGGACGAAGAAATGGTCTTCGTTGTGGAAAGTTAAGGTCTCATTAGGATTTTTCTGTGGAGGTTGGCGAGGCACATCTACTATAGGCGTAGAAGGAATAAGGCAACGACCCCGGTTTGCCATTTATGTGGTGCTATGAAGTGATAATGACACTTGGAGACATGCGCTAGTTGACTGCAATATGTGTCAAAGAGTGTGTGGACTTTACGTGGTGAATTAACTAAACATATTAGTAAGATACAAGAGCAGGATGCCAAGTTGTGGATTTTTGAGGTGATGAGGACTGTTAATCATGAATAATTAATCTCAACTGTGGTTACAATGTGGGCAATCTGGTATGCACGAAGAAAAGCAATATTTGAAGAGGGGTACTAGCTAGTCGTATGTCAACCATGTATTTAATTAAGAGGTTTGTAGCAGATTTAGATTGTTCTAAGGCGACAGAAGTTTTAGAGTGCCCAGTTTGGATCGGAGCATCACAACGCCGTGTAAAGATTAACTTTGATGTTCTCGCAAAAAAAAAAGATTAACTTTGATGCTGCTATGGCAAAGGCACATGAGCTCTTGCGGCAGTAGCAAGAGGCTGGGAAGGAAATTTTCTGGGCTGCTCAACAGTTTCAATAGATGGCATCTTGTGTAGCTTGCTCTTAATTTGTTGAAATACGTACTATCAAAACAAGGATTTTTATCCAATTATCCTTATCTTCCCTATCCTATATTCCTATTATTGTTTTTTTTTTGCGGTAGAAATTGTTCATTTCATCCAAAGGGGGCCTAACAGGCCCGAGTAGTGCCAACTAACAAGTACATGGGCTTAAAGCATGCATGTTACACCAAAAAATATTGTTCAGAATAGTACATCGGGCCGATACAAAGCCTGAAATGTCCTGAGCCCGTACGAGTTCGCGGCCGCATTGCTCCTTTGGTGAGCACGAACAGGAAACGACGTGAGGACCGTGACTCGTAATCCACTCGGATCCGATCTGCCGTGGTTAAATACCACAAACGAAAACAACCTTACGTTGCCCCCGCCTGCCTCATAACCTTTATACCGACTGCTCACGCGCGCGGACGGCGAGGTAGACATGGAGACGGAGACGCGGTACGTGCCGCCGGAGCTTCTAGTGTCACAGATCCTGCCCCGGCTCAGTTAAGAAACACAAGTGTTTAGGGTTTTCGTGGTGGTCAATGCCTCTCCACGTATCTCTTTATATATAGATCAGCTACGTACATAATACACGTATACATGACAGGTATAATACATCTAGACCTACTTTAACACTCCCCCTCAATCTGAACTTCTACTTTGTACAAGGTTCAGATTGGTACTAAAACGGTCTAGCATCTGTCGAGTAGCTGGTTTGGTAAACACATCAGCTAGCTGATCATTGGAAGAGATGAACCTGACTTGAAGAGCTCCAGACGCCACGCGCTCACGCACAAAATGGAAATCGATCTCAATGTGCTTTGTCCTTGCATGAAACACTGGATTAGCTGTCAGGTAAGTTGCCCCTAAATTATCACACCACAATATGGGTGTTCGCTGCCGAGATACTCCTAACTCCTTGAGTAGAGACTCTATCCAAATAGCTTCAGCAGCTCCATTCGCCAATGCTTTGTACTCTGCCTCGGTACTCGATCTCGAGACGGTGGGTTGTTTCTTCGAACTCCAAGAAATAAGATTCGACCCAACAAAGATGGCGTACCCTCCAGTGGATCGTCGGTCATCCACACATCCTGTCCAATCTGCGTCAGTAAACACACTGATTCCTGTCGAGGCCGACTTGCGAAAAAGCAATCCCGTGCTCAAAGTGCCCTTGACATAACGCAGTATACGCTTGACTGATTCCCAATGTACATCAGTCGGCTGTGACAAGAACTGGCATACTTTGTTTACTGCAAATGATATGTCCGGACGGGTGAGAGTCAAATACTGGAGGCCTCCAACAACGCTGCGATAGCGGTGAGAATCCTCATCACTCAATAAAGTGCCAATCTCTCGAGACAGATGCTCCGTCACATTCAGCGGTGTAGAAGTGGGTCTACAATTCTCCATACTCACACGGTGCAAAAGATCCAATGCATACTTCCGTTGAGTGACAGTCATCCCCCCTGAATTGTAGGACGCTTCAAGACCCAAGAAGTACTCCAGCGTACCAAGATCCTTAATGGGAAAACTGGCTGAGAGGGCACGCACAAGTCCATCAACCGCCCCTGGAGTAGAACCAGCAATGACAATATCATCGACGTACACCAACATGTACACCTGAACACCATCTCGAGAAAAGGTGAACAAGGAAGTGTCAGCCTTGGAGGGAACAAAGCCCAAATCAACCGACAAAGCGCTCAGCCGAGCATACCAAGCGCGCGGGGACTGCTTCAGGCCATAGAGAGCTCGCTGCAACTTACACACATGGGAGGGATACCGATCATCCTCAAAGCCGGGTGGTTGTTGCATGTACACATCCTCGGACAGAAAACCATGGAGGAAAGCATTGCTAACATCAACCTGACGGAGACTCCATCCGCGAGACACGGCAAGAGAGAGGACCAGCCGCACCGTAGCTGGTTTGACAACTGGGCTAAACGTATCACCATAGTCAATGCCATGCCGCTGAGTGAACCCCCGAGCGACGAGTCGAGCCTTATGTTTATCAATAGAACCATCGTGGCGATGCTTGGTCTTAAAAATCCACTTGCAGCCAACAACATTGACGCCGGGAGGACGAGGAACCAAGACCCATGTCCTGGTGTGATGAAGGGCAGCAACCTCCTCAGCCATGGCAGCGCGCCACGCAGCCTCACGGAGAGCATCACGATGTGAGACGGGCGTAGCAAAGAAGGCCCGTCGGCTAGGATCATAACGCACCGTACCATCGGTGTACACCCGCTCACGCCGAGTGTTGTCACGAGCACGAGTGACCATGGCGTGGCCTGGAGCAGCCGTGGGCGTCGCGGTCGAGGAGCCCTCGACAGAAGGCGACGCGGGCTGATCAGGGAGAGGGGCCGCGGGTGACGCAGCAGGCTCGGGCGAGGGCGCTGCATGTGGCGCGGGATCGCGCGCCTCCGCATGCACGTCGATCACCGGGGCATGCTCAGCGGGCGCGGACGGTGGTGCAGCTTCGGCGGCCATTTGTTCCTGCACAAAAGGAGCACTACCAGGCACATCAAGAGGTAAACAGGACAAGTCATATTTGCGCATAGTGACACTCGTAACCGGTTCATCGGTCGGAAAAGACAATGCATCCGCTAGGGTGGAGACGTCGACCGAAACACCGGGAGTGGCATAGGGAAACACGGACTCGTCGAAGACAACATCACGAGATATATAAATGCGACCCGTGGACCTATCCAGACACTTATAACCTTTGTGCATGGGGCTGTACCCGAGGAAGACACACATAGTGGACCGAAACGCAAGCTTGTGTGTGTTATATTTGCGCGGACTTGGCCAGCACGCGCAACCAAAGGTGCGAAGGAAGGAATAGTCAGGCTTGACCTGAAGAAGCCGATAGATAGGTGTATCTTGCTGCAAAACAGCAGTCGGCATGCGATTGATCAAATAGCACGCCGTAAGAAAAGCCTCATCCCAAAAACGCAAAGGGAGAGAAGAATGAGCAAGAAGAGCAAGCCCCGTTTCCACCAAGTGACGATGCTTGCGCTCCGCCACCCCGTTTTGCTGCGAGGTATGCGGGCAAGAGACACGATGAGCAATGCCAGTGCGTTTGAAATAGCTATGAAGCCGATGATACTCACCACCCCAGTCCGACTGAACGGTTTTGATTTTAGTGTCTAAGAGACGCTCAACATGAGCTTGAAAGGCATAAAACACTTGCTCAACATCAGACTTGTGCTTGAGGAGATAAATCCACACAAAACGAGAATAATCATCGACAAAACTCACATAGTACTTATACCCTCCCGAGGAAGAAATAGCAGGACCCCAAACATCGGAGTGAATCAACTCAAGAGGCATAGTAGAAACACGATGAGAAGCATGATATGGCAATTGTCGACTTTTAGCACATTGACAAGCATCACAAACTGGAGTCTGATTATTTGGAGAGCACACTAAATCATTATTTCTAACAATGTGTTGAACGACATTATTGGTAGGGTGACCAAGGCGATGGTGCCACTGTGAAGCAGAGGCACGGACACTAGACGACGCTTGACGTGATGACGACGAAGAGGCACGGCTGAACGGCACCGGGTAGAGACCGCCGTGACTCCTACCGTGTAGCAGGACCTTCTTGGTGACCTTGTCCTTAACAAGGAAAAAGAACTTATGAAATTCCACAAAGACATTGTTATCACGGACAAGGCGATAAACGAAAGAAGGTGCTTGCTAATGTGCGGGACATGAAGAATATTATGCAAGCGAAGCGATGAACCGGTTAATTGAGAGTGACCAATATGCGAAATAGACAAACCTGCACCGTTGGCCACTTGCACTTGATCCTTCCCGCCATAGCGCTCATGGACATGCGAGCGCTCAAGATCACTCGTCAGGTGGTCGGTGGCACCTGTATCAAGATGCCAATATTGCTCGTTGTCGTTGGAGGAGGTCGAGGCGCCGTTGCCGGAGCGCTGATCCCGATCATAGCGCCGACGGCGATCATTTGCATCATGCCCCCATTTGTCACAAATCCGGCACCGGGGACGCCGGCGACGGCTACGACCGTTGCCGCCACCGTTTCCTCCTCCTCCATTGTTGCGGGCATTGCCGCCATTGCCGCTGCCGCCGCTGCGGCGGCGATCCCGGCCACCTTGGCCACCCTGGCCGTAGCCGATCTGGCCCTGCGGAGCTCCCTGGCCGGCAGGACGACCGCCGCTTGGGCGGTTGGAGTCATACGTGCGCCCGGGGTTGTTGAGGTGGACTGGGCGCGACGCGAGATTGGCTGAGGATGTCCAGTCCTCGTTTTCCGCCTGCTGCTTCTGGAGACTTTCGAAGTTCAGCACGTTCTTGTAGAACACTGCGAGGGTGACAGGGGCCGGCGCGAAGTCCATGGAAGCGGCGATGGGGTTGTATGCAGGGCCGAGCCCTGCCAGCATGTAGTCGATGATCTCGTCATCGCGAAGCGGGGATCCGGCGGCAGCCATGGCGTCGGCGAGCGCCTTCACCTTCTCGCATGTACTCGCTGGCGGTTTTATCGCCCTTCCGAAGCCCTTGGATCTGGCGGCGAAGAGCACGAACGCCGGCTCGGTTCTCGGCGGAAAACATGGCGTGGACGGCGCTCCAAGCCGCCGCAGCCGAGGTGCAGCCGATGAGTTGGGCTGAGATCTCCTCATGCATGAGCCGAGGAGATGGCCGAGAACCTTCTGGTCCATCGTCCACCACTGCGCGTAGTCAGGATTGACAACGTCGCGCGCGTCAGTTCCGGTCCCTTCCTTGATGGTCGCGGATGGGGCCTGTGCCGATCCGTCGAGGAAGCCATGGAGACGGGCACCGGCGAGGTTGGGAAGGGCGTGAGCCCTCCAGAGCATGAAGTTGTTGCCGTTTAACCGCACGGTGATGGCGGGGAGGACCGGCGCAGCTGCAGTTGCAGATGGCAGATCGATGACGGGTCCAGCGACCGTCGTGGAGAGACTCCCCACGGTAGACAGCGTGAGGGCAGAGCTGGTCATCGCGGCAGACGCGTGGCGAGAAGGCGCGGCGGCTGCGGCTGATCGGAGAGGCGGCGCGCGGCGGAAAACTCGCGGCGGCGGCGGGAGCCCTAGGTGGCTCTGATACCAAGTTAAGAAACACAAGTGTTTAGGGTTTTCGTGGTGGTCAATGCCTCTCCACGTATCTCTTTATATATAGATCAGCTACGTACATAATACACGTATACATGACAGGTATAATACATCTAGACCTACTTTAACAGGCTCTCAGTCAGGTCGCTGCTCCGGTTCAGGTGTGTCTGCAAGGCCTGGCGCGACACCATTGACAAGGACGGCTCCTTCCACCTCGAGCAACTCCGCCTCCAGAAAACGGCGCTGCTCCTCGTCCCGCTAGTCAGACATGGCAACAACTACCTTTGGCGCCGAGCTGCTGGACTGTACCGCTGGGAACGGAGCCAGGGTGCCGCGACGCTCGTGCACGGCATGGCCAACTACCACTTATTTCGGGCGAACGAAGCCTCGCACGATTTGGCGCACTGTGACGGGTTGGTGTTGCTGCCATCCGAGGCCACGGTGCGCGTGCTCAACCCAGCCACGCGACGCATCCTTACGCTTCCGCGGAGCCCCCACAGCATGCGGCCACACGGTGTAATTGGCTACTTCCGAAGTCATCAGGCATTCGGCCTTGGCCACGACCCTAGAACAAAGGCTTATAAGGTTGCTCGCTTCTTTTACTCTTCTATGAACTTGATCATGGAGGCTCGTGGCTTCCAATACACTCTTGGGATGGAGATCTTTACTGTCGGAATAGACCGGCTCTGGCGTGACACAAAGAAGCCACCACCATACCCGATCAAGCCAGAGCAGACAGCCACATTTTGCAAAGGCTCCTTGTTCTGGACCGTGGAGATGTCGATCCTCGGTGATGGAAAACCCATGCCGGGTTTTGTCCGCTTGAACTTGGAAGATGAGTCCTTCGGTGTTGTCCCACCACCCCCTTGTTGTAGTTCGACGGCATTCGAGGACTACATGATATCCCGCCTAGCTGAACTACGTGGGGAGTTGTGCCTTGCCCATTCAGGGCATGGCTGCATGCCCCTCGAGATATGGTGCAACAATTTGGATGACAAGCAACCACGATGGGATCGGCGTTTTGTTATCCCCCTTGCCGCCCCTATCTATGGACGAGCATTTTGTCCCAAAGTCATTTTTGATGAGGAGATAGTGTTCCAGTTCACACAATTCTGCTTGTTGCGATACAATTTGTGGACTGGAGTAAGTGTCATGACGAATATGGTTAACATGCATGAGCTCAGGTTCACAAATCCCGACAGAAAAGACACTACTGGCACGTTTCTTCGATACACGCGTTCTGTTGCCAGATTATTTGATGTGATCCCCTATGTTCCAAGCCTGGCTCCGATCTAGGCACTAGTATAGTTGGTAAAGGAATTACAGTACAATTGTATATGATGATGAACCAAGTTAGTTCTACTACGTTCATGTGGTTTATGTGTCGGCCTTATTGCTCATTTTGTTTGACCTCTCTCTTTTTTGCCGCATCATATTGTGCATTTTGTATCCTTGATATGTTTCTTTCATCTCTCCTACCGAAGATAATTAGGTGTGGATCCCACATGCGAGGAAAACAAATACTAGTATATATTCCTTTTGTCTGTCCTACCAAAGATATATAGGGGGGCATGTTAAGAAAACCAGTGAAACATCCCGGATTTGTGTGAGGACTAGTGTCACAGACGTAAAACACCCAACATGATATTGGCTTCCATGCCATAGCCGGCAAATAGATGAAAATTAGAAGTGAACCAAAGTAACATTTAAAAAATCAAAAACAAATAGAAACATTTCGCACAAGTTGTCAATCGAATTGATATAGTTTGCAATGAGAACTAACAAAGTAGCCAGATGTCATGATGCTTGAGTTAACCTTGCTTTCTACCCAAGTGATAATGTATCATGTAAAATCCACAGCAAACTTAGTAATAATCACCCCATTTCGACACATGTGCGCATCTTCTTATTACAAATAACATTGACAAATAGAGTTTTCCAACTTGATTTCATAAAAAAAAATCGTTGTTTACAGCAATAAGAGGGTGAGCTCCCCCGCGCTGCAGCCCGCCCACGGCCACCGCGCACAATAGGTCCGTCCTCTCGATGTGAGGGAGAGGAAATATGGGGAGAGATGGATGCTGATAGTTGGTACACAAAGACCCGGTTTTTAGTACCATTCATCGCTTGCCTGCTTTACCATCACTAGTGTGCCACGTCAGCCTGACAGCGGGATCCACATGTTAGTTTTGTGGTTAAATAATCGTTAAATGCTAATTAGTGTTTTTTGTTACGTGCTAACACTATAGTGGTGTTTTTTAAACCCTAATGCAAGGTGATGGTTTTTTGAAACACATGCCACAAATGTGGTTGTTTTTTGTAATTTTCTCCTTCGATTTGGTAGAATAGGCTGCAACTAAATTGGAAAACATGACACCAATGGCAATTGCCGACTGCGTTGGGTCCTTGACCTTCTCTCTGTGAGTTGCTTACTCTGTACGGTCGACCGTCGTAGCCATGGCGAACAGGTCCTCTAGTCCCATTTTCCTCTACCCCAATCCCACATAAGGGACATTGTGCTGTCACTTTGACTTCCATGTTTGTTGTTTGCCAAGTCCAGGCAGTGTACACTCGTCAAACAACTACCTACTAGGCCAAGGAGAAAGATGATATGCGTGAATGCAAATTTATCTGGAGACAAGTCACGTATTAATTAACCCGAGAAGACTTGCAGTTAGCAATCCGAACCTGAATCCAATCCGATCGGCTGTGGATACCAAATTAACCCCAACGCGCCTTGGTATATCTGTCGGACAATGCACATATATAGACACGATCGAGCGTGCCATACGATCGATACACCACGGGCGTTAGGATATATGGTGATGCCGTACATGCCACACGACCTTCTGTGGACGCAGATCCTGTCCCGGCTTCCTCTCCGGTCCTTGATGCGGTTCAGGTGCGTCTGCAAGGTGTGGCGCAACGCCGTGGACTCCTCCTCCTTCGCCCGCACGCACATCTGCCAACAAAATTCCCTGTCCATGCTAATCATGGCGAAGATCAAGGTTCCTCATACGGCACGCAACGAATTCACCAATGTCTTCTACCTGTGGGAAGAGGACCGAGGTGCCGCCACCTTAGTCCACATGGAACGAGAGTGCCCCATGTTTCGCCTGTTGGGGGCACCACATGCCATGGCACACTGCGACGGGCTGGTGATGGTGCCCGCCGAGGAGGAAGTGCGCCTGCTTAACCCTGCCACAGGGCACTTTCAGATGCTTCCTTGGAGCCGTGCCACAGACGCGTCACGTGGGCAGCTACCCGGCAAGTTGAGAGGCCATCAGTCGTTCGGCTTTGGCCGTGACCCGCGCTCCGACAAGTACAAGGTTGTTCGCTTCTTCTACCGCTCCCTCCAGACGCCCTACGACCTCGCGATGGAGGTGTGCACCCTCGGAATGGATCGCCTACAATGGTGTGAGACTGTTGAGCGACCTCCGTACCCTATCATGCCAGTACGAACGACAACCTTCTTCAAAGGCTCCTTACTTTGGACCATCGAAAGCTCACTTCTAGGTGTAGAAGGATAGAGAGGGAGAGAGATATGCGGAATATGATGGATGTTGTATTGCACCTCATGGGCGAGTATATATAGAGTACAAGACTTGGAAGCTAAGAAACCTCCTAGGGAGAATATGGAAACAATCCTAATACAATCCCGTGTAATCTATAACTACCAAATATACTCTAACACTCCCCCGCAGTCGTAGCGGTAGCGACGTGAACAACAGTAGCGTCGCGGACGGTCAGACTGGAGTGAAGCCGAAGGTAGGAACCAACGGGCTGACACTCCCCCGCAGTCATAGCGGGAGCGTCGTGGACGGAGTTGCGTCGCGGATGCTTGGACTGTAGAGGAAGCTGATGAGGCGCAGGCGAGGTGGTAGCCCTTGTGCCGATGTCGAGGGAGCCGAGAGCGTGGGTGTTGCAACCTTGGTCGGGGTAGCCGCGCGAGGAGATGCCGTGGTCGATGTCGTGGTCGGGTGCCGGTGTCGAGGTAGCCGCACATGAAGCCGCAAGCGCATAGTGCGCGAGGAGAGTGACGGAGACGCGTCGAGGCAGTCGTGGAGATGGTCGATGCCGAAGTCGATGCAGTCTGAGCCGTCGAGGACGAGGTGCGGCCCTAGTTTTGCCGTAACCAGGCGCATGTCGGGGACGAAGGCATACTTCGGTTTTGCCAGAACCGAGTACACATAGAAGAAGTCGGTGACGCGGTCGAGGCAGCCGTAGAGGCGATGCCGAAGAAGACGTTGTCGAAGCCGATGAAGACGAGACGTTCGACGCGAGGTTG
Organism: Lolium rigidum; assembly: GCF_022539505.1. NCBI lineage: Eukaryota > Viridiplantae > Streptophyta > Magnoliopsida > Poales > Poaceae > Lolium > Lolium rigidum. The sequence continues at coordinate 10,511,245 of NC_061510.1, read as the reverse complement.
CCAGACTCGGGAACGTGTCGGGGACGAAGGCACTTCCGGTGTTGCCAATACCGGGCATGCGGGGTTAGGGAACATTACAAAGTGCGCGCCATGTCGGAGTAGACTAGTAGAGGAGGTCTCGACGACGGGTGTCGGAGAAGAGGAGCAGGTGGTGTAGTCGGGGAAGAGGCGAGTCTCGACGACGGGTGTCGGAGTAGAGTAGCGAGGTGACGTAGTCGGGGAAGAGGCGAGGACGCTGGCGGCGAAGCTGTAGTGTACGAAGACGTAGAAGGCGGCGAACCCAGCGGTGACCAGGGGTGGTCAAGCTGGACGCCTAGACGGGCGTTGCGGTGGTCGGCGAGCTCAGCGCGACCTGAAGAGGTTGGCGAGCCCAGCGGCGACCTGGGGTGGGGGCGCGGCGGCGGTACACGAAGTAGGCGAGGAAGACCCAACGGCGTGACGAAGACCATGCGCGGATGGAGGCGACCCGCGCCGAAGGGGCGGCGCTGTGGTGGCCTCGGACATCGACGCGCGGGGGACGGCGAAGGCGACCGCGTGCGGCGACGCCACGGCCTGAGGGGCTGGCGTAGCTGCAGGGCGCGAGTCGGTGCAGCGGCGGGACGCCACCAGCGATGTACGCGCCTCGGAAGGCGCGTCGTTGGCTAGCAGCGTGGACCAAAGGCGGCGGCGCTGCGACCCGAAGGGGCGACGCAGCGGCAGCCCGTAGCTCGATCGGTGGTAGGCGCGTGCTCGGGGACGTGCTTGGCGGAGACGTGCGCGCGGTCGGTTGATCAGACCGACGGCAGCGCTGTACGCGCCATGGCGTGGACGACGTGCCGCAGATTGGAGTCGTTGGCGACGTTGTCGGTGATGTCCCGGGCGATGACGGCGAAGAAGGACCGGCGATGGAGACCGCGGGGGCGAGACAGCCTGCTGCGTCGCACGTAGGCGTCCCGTGTGTGACGCGTGCGGCCGTGCCGCGCGGTTGATGAAGATGGCCGGTATAGATCGATGCCGTTGTCGGAGTAGAGGCGCGCGGTGACGGCGGCGGTGGGCGACTCAATCCGATCTATGATCGGTAAACCAAAAGAAACGCCGGTCGAGCGACCGGCGGAGCAAAAAGAAAACCAATCTACGGATTGGAAAAAAAAAGACTCGAGGGCAGCGGATCAACGGATCGGCGGACGAACCCTCATACGGGTTGCGCGGCCCCCGGAGAAGATCATGGAGATCGACCTCGCCGGGGGCGGCGCGGTGCGGAAACTTTGCGGCGGCTAGATCAAGGAGCGTGCCGCTCTGATACCATGTAGAAGGATAGAGAGGGAGAGAGATATGCGGAATATGATGGATGTTGTATTGCACCTCATGGACGAGTATATATAGAGTACAAGACTTGGAAGCTAAGAAACCTCCTAGGGAGAATATGGAAACAATCCTAATACAATCCCGTGTAATCTATAACTACCAAATATACTCTAACACTAGGGGCTACCGCTGCCGTTGCTGCACCGGGTTTTGTCCGCTTCAGCTTGGAGGATGAGTCGTTTAGCATCACACCGCTACCTCCCTGCAGCTCGAGGCCCTTCGACTACTCGGCATCCAGCTTAGCCGAGTTGCATGGGGAGCTCTGTGTGGCTCATCCAACATGCAACCACGACTCGCTAGAGATGTGGATGTGTGGCAACCTAGATGGTAATCCACCGCTGTGGGATCTACGTTACACCGTTTCCGGGCTATATCTGTACCATGGGAGATGGCTTCGTCCAATAGCCATGTTTGAGGATGAGATCGTGTTTCAAGATGGACACTACTGTCTATTCCGCTATGATTGCCGGAGCAGAGAAGGTGAGGTCAAGGATCGGGTTTGGATGCAATACCTGAGGTATCGCAATCCTAGTGAAAACAATGACGGCGCCAAGCTAGTTAGATACACACGTGAAGCTGGATATGACTTTAATGACATCCCGTACGTTCCAAGCCTTGTTACAGATAGTCTTATGATAATTAGATGGAAGTAAATTAATCAATTCGGCACCAGCAGAATAACACAAACACAGTACAAGCTACTGAGGAAATATGATGCAACTGTGTTTTCGTGATATTGCACTAATGGAGAGGGAAACACGTTAATAACCCGGTGTTCATGGTGTTGTGTGTTTGCTCTAATCTTTTGTCTATACCCACGTGAAATATACTAATACTTGATGTGTTGGTTCCATGTTTTGCTTCATCCATGGGATGTATTGTCTTCTTTCAACTCGCCGGAGGCATGAAAACGGTCATACTAGGACAAGCAGTCAAAGCACGACGCCGAGATTTGGTAACGAGATTCAGTAATCAATGGTCCAACGTCTTACCATGGGCGCTGGACCGTCCTCAAACTTGATCTTCTGTCTAACCTACAATCTGTGTCTAGTCTGTTTGGCTACTCTCTTTGTCTTTATATATTAGGTCAGACTACATGAGTTCGACTTCATCATTTAACCTACCGAGTAATTACAATTCCAATTACATCCACATAGGAACAAATATTCTATACATATTCAACAACTTCTACCTTGTCGAATATGTCATTCGCCATCTAGAAGCCGCTATGCATGAACAACTGTGTATCTGGACTTGGACCACTAATCATGACCTCCTACTACTAGAGAAAACACTGTAGGAACACTCTCGCTGGTGTCACAGATGATATAGAGCACGCGGCTGCTATTATGTGCCGCAAGCAGGACATGATATAGAGCACGCGGTCTCCAGCACGCGACTAAAATGACCGACAATAATGTTCAAAAAAAAAAGACCGACAAAAAGAATACGCTAAGAATTGGAAACGCGAGGTAGGCTTTTGCTTGCAAAACGTCTTTCTTTTCCTTGTCCGGTTCGGTGTCTGTTGAGACTTGAGACTAAAATGTCCGTAGAGTACGTAGTAATTCAATCGAGATGGGCCTTGGAGGTAGGCTTTAGCTTGGAAACCCCTCTTCTTTTTCTTGTCCGGTACGGAGAGTTGTAATTCAATCCAGATCGGCCGTGGGTAACAAAAACCAGGACGAGAACCCTAGGTATATCGCCGGCGGCGCCGTACACACAATACACGCGGGCTGGCACGACGATGGAGCAGATGCCGTACGTTCCGCAGGAGGTGGTCGTGTCACATATCCTCCCCCGGCTCCCCTTCAGGTCGCTGCTGCGCTGCACAGGCGTCTGCAGGGCATGGCGCGACGCCATCACCCACGACGGCTCCTTCCACCGTGCGCACCTCCGCCTTCAGAAATCGGCCCTGCTCCTTGCGCCGCGGACCAATACCACCGCCGGCCTCTACCGGTTCGACGCGTGCACCCAGGACGCCGCCGCCGCTCTCGTCCACGACTACTCCTTCTCCCGCGCCATTGAGCTGGGGGGCGTCCTCGCGCACTGCGACGGCCTGCTGCTTCTGTCGGCCGGCCCTAATAAGCTGCGCGTGCTCAACCCGGCCACACGCCGCTTCCTCACGCTGCCATGGAGCACCCACGGCCTCAAAGCAGATCTATTTGATCAGGGCCACCACTACGGCGACCAAGCGTTGGGCCTCGGCCACGACCCAGGTTCCGACAAGTACAAAGTTGCCCGTTTCTTCCACCGCCCTGTGGAACACCTCCAAGGTGTCCGCTACCAGTACAACATGGGGGTCGAGGTCTTCACAATAGGGGCACAGCACCGGTGGCGCGAGACTGCCACTCAGCCGCCGTGCCCCGTCATGCCAAGGCGAACGGCCACCTTCTTCAAGGGATCTTTGATTTGGACGATCGAGGAGTCGTTTCGTGTGGTTGCGCCCGGTTTCCTCTGCTTCAACTTAGAGGACGAGTCGTTCAGTGTCATGCCACCGCCTCCTAGCTGGAGACCGAGGCTCGACTACGAGGCGTCAAGCTTAGCGGAGCTTCGTGGAGAGCTGTGTCTGTGCGTGCCTCCTAACCGGAAAGACCTACAATACGACATCGAATACGGCTCAATGGACATATGGTTCTGCAAGGACCTCGGTACCGGCGGTGCGCAAACGCCGTGGGAACGACGTTACGTCCTCGCAAATGTTCCTCTGTTTCTTCGTGTCATCGGCTCGTTTGATGATGAGGAGATGGTCTTTCAAGAGGAAAAGTACACACTCCGGTTCTACAAGCATGGTGTCTTGAAAAATGTGGTTTCAATCCAAGACTTGAAGTTACACGATCCTGAGGATGGCACCACTGTTAAATACACACGGGAAGTTTTAAATGGTTGTCATGCAATCTCATACCTTCCAAGCCTTGTTCCACTATAGCCATACACGGGAGATTCTGTTGAGATGAGATCTTTCATCATTTCTTTTTTTTCTTGTTTTTTAAGGAGTGATATTTGAGCACGTCTTAGGTCACGCCGTGCTGGAGGGCGAGTCGGCCAGCGCAGGACGCTCTCCTGTGTTGACTGCTGAGCCTTGTTCCACTATATTCATATGTTCCAACTCTACTTGTCATGCTAACTGAGTATGCAAACTGTGAATCTGATATTAGGATTACTGGGGTGCAATATAGGCAAGAATGGCAATGAACAAAATGTTAGCATCACTTGGTGATGGTTTTTATGTACTATCATGTTTTTTCTTTCTTTATTTCACTGACATTCTAATATATATAGTCTTTGTTATGCAACTTTCCATGCCAAGTTGCTTATGCTGCGCTGCAGTAGACCGCAATGTATCCTTAAGGATGCGGTTATGATTCAGGGTTTTAGATACCACACGCACAACCCTCACTTTCTCGCTGGGTTCCGCCGCCAACTAGAATGGTTTTGATCAATGTTGATGCAGCTATTTTTTGCTTCTTCTCGTTGCATGGAAGCGGGAGTGATGATCCAGGACCATAATGGCGCTTGTGTTGCTCCTTGCAGCGACTCTTTCCAGGAGGTTACCATCCCTGAACTAGTTGAAACCATGGTGATGAGGAGGACTTTAATCTTTGCTAAGGATGGAGGCTCGATCGTGTGTCTCTGGCTACTGGCTGCCTCTCCGTGGTGAGATGGATCGCTCGATTTGTGAACCGGTTGTCCAAGATATCAAGCATCTTATTGCTACATTCTCAGCATGTTCTGTTGTTCATGTTTATCGCGAACTGAATGCGGCGACACATTTGTTAGCTCGTTCTAGTGAATTTTCTTTATCTAGTGTGTGGCGTGGTGTGCCTACGGATTGTATCCGGCGAACTCTTTGCATCGATATTATGTCTCGGTGATTAATAAAGCGCACGCCACTACTAGGAAAAGGCCTAGCCGTAAGATGGGTGTTAGTGGCGCACCAGGAGGGCAGTGCGCCACTACTACTTAGCAGTGGCGCACCGGAAAGTGGTGGGCCACTATAAAAAATGTAGTAGTGGCGCACCTCTTCGTGGTGCGCCACCACTAAGTTTGACCATGGGTTTGACCCAGCCTTATACATAGCAATGGCGCACCATGTAGAGGTGCGCCACAGCTATTTTATGTAGCGATGGCGCACCTCTACATGGTGCGCCATTGCTATGTAAAGGGGATGATGGACATGTTTGGGCATCACTTAGTAGTGGCGCACCATGCTTGGTGCGTCACTGCTAAGTGATGCCCAAACATTTCCACCCCCCCCCCCCTCGTGGATCGCCTTTTCGGGTTTGGAAAAAATAAAAGAAATAGATAGAAATTTCAAAAAATAAAATCCTTCGAGATGCCCATGTAATATGTCATCTAGGTGTAGTGAAATTTTTAAAAAAATGAAATTTGATATATTATGCAAAATGGCGTCATCTTTCGGTAAAACGGGATTTTTGGTTGCATAGGACCTCCGATGAAAAACTTTTTTATATCAAAATCGATCTACTCGAAATTTCCTATTCGAATTCAACGTCTACGGCCGTTTGGACAAAAAATGGATTCGTCAATTGGAAAACAGAAACAAGACTTCTTTCAGGTTTTAGATTTTGATGAAAAAATTTCAAAAAATAGAAAAAAAATAGTAGTGGCACACCCATGCCTTGGTGCGCCACAGCTAAGCTTCCCGCCCACGAATTTCAAAATGGCCGGGATTCAAAGTGGAAGGAGCCAGCCACTTACCCCCTCCTCCCTCCTCCTCCACACATTCTCCTGCTCTCATTCTCCTCTCCTCCTCCTCTCCTCTCCTCCTCTCTTCACCTCTCCTACCCCTCTCCTCTCCTCCTCTCCTCTCCTCCTCTCTTCACCTCCGGCGACCTCCTCACTATGTCGACCTCCGGTGACCACCTCCGGTGACCTTACTTTCCGGCGAGCTCCTCCGCTATGGTGACCTCCGGTGACCTTACTCTCCGACGATCCTCCGGCGACCCTCTGGCCTCCATTACCTCTAGCCTTCGTCCTCTTGTTCATCCTCTTCTACATCCTCCATCTCCTCACCTCTCTTCACATCTCCTACCTCTCTCATCCATCCTCACCGGCGGCTAGGCTAAGAAAAATGAGAATGAACATTGCACAAATAATTCTAGCAACAAAAACGAGAAAAAATAACGAGCCAAAAAAAATTCGAAAAAAAATGTGCCAGATCCAGATCCAGATCCAGATCTAGAAATTTCAAAATTTAGTAGTGGCGCACCTTGTTTCTGTCCAGTGGCGCACCTCAGACATTTAGGAGTGGCGCACCATGAAGCTAGTAGTGGCGCACTACCTGGTGTGCCACTGCTAAGCCAAATAGCAATGGCGCACCACTAGTGCGCCACTACTAAAAGTTAGCAGTGACGTGATAGTAGTGGCGCACCAGCAGTGCGCCACTGATGGGGAATAGTGGTGCGCCACTGAATAGCCATTTCCTAGTAGTGGGCATTCCCTAAAAAAACCCTCACAATTACACACTTGATTAATACCCAACTCAAATTGTCATGCAAGTCCCCTATATGTTCCTAGACTTTTTCCATTCTACTCTAGTCTATTTGCTATGGTGTGAATCATACTAATTTTTCGCAAAAAGGACCACCTTCACGAGTGAATTGTCAAAAAGGACCACCTCCGAGTGAAATTGATAAAAAAGACAATCTGCGCCGTGGCGGCAAGCTCGCCAAGTGACACGTGGCACCTACCGCCACAGCCTATGGCGGCAAGCTCCCCCCAAGCGACACGTGGCACCTACCGCCACATCCTGTGCCGGCACGTACTGTTCACCCACGGGTGGTGGCGGCAGGTGCCACGTGTCGCTTGTCAGTGCGTAAACAGTACATGCCGCCACAGGCTGTGGCGGAGGTGCCACGTGTCGCTTGGGGAAGCTTGCCGCCACGATGCAGGTGGTCTTTTTTGTTAATTTTATTTGGACAATTCACTCATGGAGGTGGTTCTTTTTGCTAAAAATTCGAATCATACTGGTTGAATCATTTTTGTTTCCCATATTGTTTAAATCATAAACCCTAAAATATCGTTTTTGAAGCTGTGTAAACCGTGGTTTGCACGTATAGGAAGGCAAAACAACGGCATCTTGCGATCGTAAAAGATCGTGACACCATGTTGCCATCTCAGATTGTGTGTCTTCTCCGTTATATATATCTGTTCCCGTCTAACCCGATCTCATGCTTGATGATCATCGATCGAGCTCCCGTGACGTGAACATGGCGGAAACAACGGCACCACAGGCAGACGCCCAAAGATCCTGGTCGGACCTCCCGCTGGACGTCGCGGCCCACGTGCTCCGCCGCCTTCCGGTGACGCCGCGCCACCTCGACCGCGTCCGCTTCAGCGCCGTCTGCCGTCAATGGCGCGCCGCCGCGCGCGAGAATCCAGCCTTGCCCCAGCACTTCCCGTGGCTCGCGTTGCCTGACCGGAGTTTCTACAGTCTGCCCGCCTGGGCGTTCCAGCCACTGCCGCTCCACCTCCAGCACCACCGGCAGCTGCCGCATGCGCAGAGCTCCTGCGGCGAGTGGCTCGTCTTCGAGCGCAACGACGACAAGCTCACCCTGATGAGCCCTTTCTCCGCCGCCACGATGATACTTCCTAGTCTCCACGATCTCCACGCTCCCGGCAAGCCTGTCAGTATCGTCCGTGGCATGCGGAGGCCAACCATCAGGAAGCTAGTCGTGGTCTCCGACAGCCTCGTTGTCGCCACGTTGGTCGACGAGAACAGATTAGACAACCCCGTCGTCAAGTTGGCCATGTGCCGGCCATCGACATTCCAGTGGACACTCGCCACCGGCACCCACCCTATCTTCAACACCCTCCAGGACATTGTACTGTACAAGGGGCAGCTCCATGCCATCAGCATTTACAAGGCCCTCTTCTCCTTGACGGTCTCCGCTACAGAAGTCACCGACGAGCAATTCGTGGCCCGGATCGACCGTGTCATCTCATGCCCTAGGCAAATACGCCTGTTCAAGGACGGCTTGACAAGCTACTTATTTGAATCCAACGGCACCTTGCTGATGATCTACAGACGGCGTGAGCTGGGAGGTGTAATGCCCGAGAAGGCTACCAAGTTCGTAGTGTTCGTGGCCGACTTCGAGCGGTCGTCCTGGCAGAGGGCTGAGCGCAGTACTGAGCGCCTCCGGGAAGCCGTGCCGGACGACCGGGTGTTGTTTCTCGGGCGATGGTGCTGCCGATCCGTTGGTATCTGCTTAGACCACCACGACAAGGGCTACATCGACATGGGAGGAAGCTCTATCGTCTTCTTCTCTGAGGATGACCATAGCGCCGGCGATGACCACCACAGGAAAAGGGTGCCGTTCTATTGCAGCGTCTACAACGTCAAGACTGGGCGGTCGCAGTTGCTCATGCAGTTGTCGGTGCGGCCATTGAAAGGCTTCCAACCGACCTGGTTATTCCCTCATAGCTAGTTAGCTACGAATTCATTGAAATGGTACTACCATTGTACTAGTGGTACTATAATTCCGCCGCAACGCGCGGGATATCATCTACTAGCAGTAAGTCATTTGTTGGTTTATATTTACCATGGTTTCCCCGTTTTACTGATTTTATTTTTATTTCAATGGTTTTCACATTTTGAGAAAAATTAATAGTGCATGTGTCATGTATGTGAGCATTTCCGTTTGTACTGTGTTTCTCAAAAAAAAATATTACCATGATTATTTATAATTTTAGAATACAATATCCGTTAATTCGTATTAACCATATCAATTCCCACACCTATGTGCGTGGCCTAGCACCTAGTATTGCACGGGCCTTGCTACCCATGCTGAAGAGGAGTGGGCTTTCCCCCAAAAATCAAACGTGGCCTGTGGGGTATTACAATAGCAGTGTTGGTATCTTTTCTTCTACTCGATCGATCTGAGGAAAGAAACAAGATGGGAATAAGTTGGAGGAGGAAGAGAAACGCGGCAGTTGATCTCCCCAGCAGGGACTGGGCGGCGCTGCCCGGCGATATCTTGTGGGTAATCCTCAGCCTGGTGCCACAAGCCGACATCCTCCGCGGAGCGGGGCTCGTGTGCGCCTCCTGGCGGCGGCTAGCGCTCGACGAGCCGCTCTTGTGGCGGCGCATCGACCTCCCCCCGGAAGAGAACGAGGACGTAGACCCGCCGGCGGGGTGGCAGGCGATGACGCGTGCCGCCGTGCGGCGCAGCGCCGGCCGCTGCGAGTACTTCCGCGGCCGCGTCGACGACGATGTTCTGCTTTTCCTCGCCCACAGGTACTACCTACACGCCAGGCCGATCCATCTCGTCTCTGATCTACATACCCTTTATAATCACAATTGCATTCCTGTGCACAACAGCGCGCCATCGCTGCGGAGCCTACACGTAACGAGCCGGTTTGACATGCCGGGCGAAGAGTTGATGACGGCGTTGGCGAAGAAGCTCCCACTGCTGGAGCAGCTCGTGATATCGCGAGGTCGGAGCGAGAATGAATCGTTAGTCGCTCTCGTCGACCACTGCCCACGCCTCCAGCTGCTTGACATTGGCGGATGTCACACATTCTTCTTGATGAGTCACACGCTGCGAACGACACTCCAGAGCAAGATCAAGGATCTCCGGCTGCCGCACATGATCTACCTCGGTGGACGAGTACGAGGGTCACAGCGGAAACCACCTGTCAGCCGCTGTGATTTGGATAGAGTAATTATTAGTTAGTATTTAAATAACACAACTTGTATAAGTTCATGTGAGATTTAAATAAAATTGGAGTCAGTGAACTAGCCATTTTTTGAACTTACTTGTTAGTATGTGATTTAAATAGCACAAATTCAGTTAGCTTGGGCGAGATTCTATAAAATTGAGTTTTATATTGAATAAAGCAATCAACGAAAGTCATGTATATTTTCTCCTGACATAGTTATTCCCATGGATGGGCTCGAGAGGTCGACTCATGGCATGGGAAAGCTGTGCATACTTTGGAGGTACCCCCTTGTTTGGCATCTCCCTCGTTGTCTGGTACCTGCGCTGATGCTATTTCTGGGGGCGACACAAGGAAGAAGGACAACACTGAAAATGGAACAAGCAGAAGGAGCTCACAGAGTCTTCCACAGAAGGACAGAGAGCGAGAAGAGGATGAGAGAAGCTGCGGAAGGATTGGAGCTGTTGAGGGAGACGCCGGTGGGGATTATGGCGCTGCCGGTGCCCCCAAACCGCAGGGTTTCAGAGCTGCTGGGTCCAAACCCTGTCAGACCGCCAACTCCACCAGGGTGGTCTCAGCCTCCAATGGAAGATGCGATGTACATCAACAACTCATTCGATCCGGAAAGGAAGCTGCCACCGATGAAGAAGGAAGACCTGACTGCTATTTCAATAATGGCAAGGTTCAAACGCATCACCAAGCGCCTGTTCGGAGGGAAGAAGAAGGTTCAGTTCGAAGGGCCATTCAAAGAAGGGTGTCAGGAAGTTCTGCGAAAGGTATGTGTCATAGGAAACACATCAATAGTTTTCATATTCTTAGTGATCTCTCGGAAGGAGAGGAGGATGTTGATATTGTCCTCTCTGATTCTGATTCTCATAAAACTCTTTCCATATGCTTTGGTGATTATCTTGCCATTGCAATGGATAAAAGAGGAATGAGTGACAAGAGAACCACTAGTAGCCAGAAAAGGTCAGGGGACCATGCTTGCAAAAAGTCTAGTTTAGGAAGAGAAACAAGCTTTGCTGGATCAGAACATAGAAGTATTCCTTCTTTGCAACATGATCCAGTAGAACATGTTAAAGAAACTCTCCCAGAAGAATTAGATCCTAGTTGGTTTAAAATTTGTCGAGGGAAAGCCGTTAGGCAAAATTTAAATCCCTTCCTAGAGGCAAGAAAAGCTTTAGGGATGACAGATCTTGCTCCTGTGCTATTAAGGCCACCAGCAGGTGACTCTGTCATCACAGCTTGTAAGAGATCTTTTAGGAAGCCAGGAGATGACATTGACTGCTTTATTGGAATAAAAGTTTTCATAAAGACAATGCCATCTCGTGGGCCTGTCAATGGTTCAGAACAGCCCAAGTCCAGCCCACCAGAAAAAAACCCAGAGCAAGCCATGAGTTGGTATAAAGCAAAGACAGTGACATCTCTGTCTGAAGAGATATTTCCACAAGAGAAATTGGACAGCCTGCTGGGGAGTTGGTGGGAGCGTGAGACTAGGGTTCCTCCGGCTGAAACGGCGGCGGCAAACTTGAGGGAGATGGGGGAAAGATATGAGAGCATGCGAGGAGGAAGAAACTATGGCAGAGATGAAGGAGGACCAAGCATACAGCAACAGTATGGTGGATACAGAGGTAACTCCTTTCAACGTCCATCCTTCTCTCGTTCTAGGTAGTTTGGAGGACACCAGTTCACCAATTCTCAGAGATTTGGGAGGGACAAGGGCAGTTCAACAACCAAGCGAGAGGCTCATATGGACAAGGAGCTGGTCAATTTGGTAACAACCAGAATCAAGGAGGGAGAGCTGGAGATAGAGACCATTACCAAGGGCAGAACATATCCTATGTGCAGAGGGCAACGCCTGCTAGCTCGGGAGGGGTCTCAACTGGCCAAAACAAAGGTGTTGATGAAAGGACAACCGTCTCAGCCACAACAATTGTTGCTTCATCTGGGACAACACAGCAAGTGCAGATAGGATCGAGTTCAGAAACAAAATTAGCAGGGAAGAAGAATACTGGAGATGACAGCCTGCTCTGCAACAAGTGTGGGAAGAAAGGGCATACTTCAAAAGATTGCAAGGAAGAGATTGAATGTGTCAACTGTGGCAAAGGACACCAATCCATGAGGTGTGCCTGGCTCAAGTAGAAAAAGCCAACAGCAAATCTGGTTGGATTTGGAGGACCTGGCTGTGTTGCTTTGTTGCTCAGCATGCTAAAATGGTACTGGGACTGAGGAGAAAGGAAAAGCCATAGCAATTGTTAAAGTCAAAGAAGTGGACTTTCCTGTTGATGAAGAATTGTTAGTGATGTGTCTGGGCAGAACATACCCATGGAAATGGACTTGGCAAGCAAAAGAAGTTTCAGCAGGCAGATTCTTGGTCAACTTCCCATCAGCTGCTAGGATAAATGAAGTCTCAATCTATGACTGGGTCACTCTGAGGGGTGCTCACATCAAGGTGAATGTCAAGCAATAGTCAGATGAAAACCTTGCAGCTGGTAAACTGGATACAGTATGGGTTAGGGCTAAGAGAGTTCCAAAAGCACTGAAAAATTATCAAGGAATCTGTGAAGTGGGCTCAACACTTGGACAAGTTATTGAAGTGGACATGGAAGCTTTCAGGAGAGATGGCAGCATAAGGTTCTTGATTGGAGTGGTCAATCACAAGAACATCCATATCATGGCAAAACTTACCACAAAGAAGCTAATGATCTACTACATATACTTCCAAGTTGAGCAGGTGGTTGAAGAGGGTTGGCTAAGGCCAGAGGAAGAATACATACAAGAATTTGATAAAATGGAAGACACTCTATCTCAAGAGTTGGGAGATAGAAGAAAAAAGGCAAAGAATTGCAGAAAATGAAGGGGTAGTCAGAGAAGGGCACATACAGGCAAGTGAGCAAACAAAAAAGCACTAGAGGAAAGAAAAGAGAAAATGAAAAGACAAAATGATTTGGATGCAATTGCTCTGACCAAAAAGAATGGATCAGTCACAACCAAAAGCTCAACACAACTGCAAGCTAAGGAAGATTTGGTAGGGGCAGGAGACAGATATGGGGGAGAAGGAGGTGATGACCTGCAGGAAGAAACTGGTGACAATGTTAATGAAAATGACCAAGAGATGGAGGACCAAACTGAGAACCTAGAAACAAATGAGAAAGTAGATCTTTATGGGGATGAGGGAGATAGGAGATCTGATTCCTCCTTGAGCATGACAACAAAAATCAAGAATGTTGAGGAAGGAAAATCACCAAACTTTGGAAAAAAGAAGAGTAAGGAGGTGGGAATACTGGAGGAAATAGAAGAGGCCAATGGGAACAGATTCAACAATAGACTTGCCCCAAAAAGTGATGTTCCTATCATGGACAAGGCAAAAAAAATTCCATGCAGAAGAATCTTCAGTCAGCACAAGGTAGTGACAATACTCTCCCCACTCTTGCTAACACTTCTGATTATGGTATTTTGGATATTGCTAGCAAGGTTGGGATTGATCTTGGCACCACTTCAGATATGATAGAGACAAATTTAGTTTTGATAAGAGAACAAGAACAGGCTAGAGTTAATATTTTTTTAAGCAGAGAGGATCCTGGAAAGGAAGAATACCCAGTAGACATGGTCAACCAGCCAGATGTTGTTGACCAAGTTCTGCTAGATATTCTAAAAAAGGGCAAAGAAGATTGTGCAGTCCTGACTGATAATTTAGTCACACCCTGTACAAGTAAAAAGACACAGGGGATGGAGGGGGATGTGGCTCCTGTGGAGTTCCACTGCAAAACCCCCATCAAAACTAGGATGATGTGTAGGAGGAGGAAAAAAGAAAGTTTTAAATGATTAGTGGCCTTACTTGGAATAGTAGAGGTACTGCGGAAGAGAGCAAGAAGAGTTATATTAGACAAAACATAAGAGACCACAAACTTGACTTTGTTGGCATACAGGAAACAGTGAGGCAAGAATATCCAACTAAATTTCTTGAGGATATTAGTGGAGGATTTGAGTTCCACTGGGATGGTATCCCTTCAAGGGGGAGGTCTGGTGGAATCTTGTTGGGAGTAAATAAAGAGACCTATGATGTGGTGGACAAACAAAAAGGGGTTTATTTTGTCAGATTTCTTATAGCAAGAAAGTTAGACAACTTTACATGGAATTTAGTGATGGTATATGGTGATGCACAACAAGATGGCAAAGCCAACTTCCTAGTGGAATTGGTAAATGTCATTAGAAGCTCAGTATACCCTATTTTGATTACTGGAGATTTTAATATGACAAGTAAAGATAGTGAGAAAAATAAACCAGGAGGATATAACAGATGGAGCCCTCTGTTCAATGCTGTAATTGAGCAGGGTGGTTTTATGGAAATAAAACTTTCAGCTAGAAAATTCACCTGGTGTAACAATCATGATGATCCCACCTATGAGCTTTTGGATAGAGTCCTTGTTTCTCCATCATGGGAGGAAAAATTCCCATTGGTGTGTGCAACAACTCTCCCAAGTGAACTTTCGACCACACTCCTATTTTGATCAAATCGGGGGTCAAGCCCAAGACACGACCTATTTTTAGATTTGAAAATTGCTGGTTCTTGAGACCTGACCTCCAAGAAATAATAAAAAGAGTGCGGGTCAGAAAATAGCTAGGAGACAAAAACATTGATATTTGGCAAAAAAGATTTGAATGTCTTAGGAAAACCTTAAAAGGTTGGAATCTTAATATTGAGGGAGAATATAAGAGGAAGAGAGGAGCTTTAGCAGTGCAGTTTGATGAAATTGATAAAAAATGAGAGTTATATGGACTAACACAATCAGAAATGGAGATGAAGAAAGTGTTGCAGAACCAAATAAAAAACATCATCAAAGAAGAGGAGATCAAGTGGATCCAGAGAGCAAAGGAAAAGGAAGTCCTAGAAGGAGACAATAATACTAGGTACTACCACTCAAAAGGAAATGGAAGAAGAAGAAAAACTCTAATTACAAACTTAAATCAGGATAAGGATTTGGTAGAGGGTCAGGAAAATCTCAAGAGATATATCACTAACTTCTACAAAAAAAACTCTTTGGTAATCCAGGTTTAAATAATATCAGATTTAGTGATATAGATATAGAGAAAATTAATGATGAGGACGAGGAGCTTTTACTGAAAGAATTTACAATGGAGGAGCTGAAAACGGTTGTGTTTGAAATGGCAGCTAATAAAGCAGGTGGACTAGATGGTTTTAATGCAGAATTCTACCAGAAAAATTGGGAATTGGTGAAGCAAGATCTATTTGGTCTGCTTGATGATTTCCAAAAAGGAGAATTAGATATTGCCAGGTTGAATTATGGGGTTATTACTTTAGTTCCAAAAGGGGCAGATGCAGATAGGATTCAAAAGTATAGGCCCATATGCCTACTAAATGTATCCTTCAAAATCATAACAAGAGTCTTAGTTAATATACTCATTCAGGTGATTTGGAAGGTTATACTTTTGAACCAAACTGCTTTTATTAAAGGGCGTATATAATGGAGGGGGTTAATATTTTACATGAAATTTTGAATGACACACATAAAAAGAAAAGATCTGGAGTTCTCTTTAAGATTGATTTTGAGAAAGCCTTTGACAAGGTCAAATGGCCTTTCCTCTATCAAGCAATGGAGGCAAAAGGGTTCCCACAAAAACAGATTGATTTAATCATGAAGACAGTAACTAGTGGCAAAGTATGGATCAATGTTAATGGTGAGATTGGGGCTTACTTCTCCACTCTACAAGGAGTAAGGCAGGGCGACCCCCTCTCACCCATTCTCTTTGACCTTGCTGTAGATGTTCTTGCTATTCTGGTGAAAAGAGCTCAAAGGGAGGGTTTGCTTACTGGGCTAGGTACATATCTTGTAGAACAAATCCCCTCCCTGGCAATCGATCGCTCGAGCAATCACTTTCCGTGGCGCGGAAGCGCTCGCGGAGCGAGTCAATTCCCTTTTGATCACGTAGTGTTTTAGTTGCGTTCACACGTGTTCACACTAACACCTTGTATTACTACTTTGCAAATTCCATGCAGCCAAGAGCGTTCACACTGCATGCATGCACATGCACAGAGCATCTCATGGATTTGCATTTAATGAGCCAACTTTTCACGCTTTCACAAGTTGTTGCATGCATACACATAGCATCTCACTCTTTTTTCTTCAGCACGAGGCAGGCTCTCAATTCTATTTTTGCAATTCCCTTTTGGGTTTTATTTTCGTACGATAATTCATATTTAAGGGGGTCCTTTTGCAATTCCCTTTTTCGGGCCAGTGGTTTTTAAGGGGGAAAATAACGGGTGGGAAGATCCACTAATTGAACTACCACTTGCTACTCAAATTAAGTACTGTTTTAATTTGTAAGCTAACAAAAGTTGCTAAAATATTTCTAAATAAAAATTACTTTTTACGGTTGCTAGGTATTTATATTTACCGTTGATAAATAACGAGGCACCGGGTTGATAACTTGCAAACAAAAAAAGAGTCGCTACATATTTTAAATTAAATTAAACTTTTAGGGTTGATATTTATTTATATTTACCATTGATAAATAGCGGGTCGCCGGGTTGATAGCTTGTAAACTAAAAGAGAGTCTCTAAAATATTTCTAAATGAAATACTTTTTAGGGTTATTATTTATTTATATTTTACAGTTGATAAATAACGAGGCTCCAGGTTGATAGCTTGTAAAATAAAAAAATGTTCGCTAAAATATTCTAAATGAAATACCTTTTAGGGTTGGTAGTTATTTTATAATTACCATTGATAAATAACGGAGCACAGGGTTGATAACTTGTAAACTAAAAAGAGTCGCCAAAATATTCGAAATGAAGTTAGATTTTTAGGGTTGGTAGTTATTTATATTTACTGTTGATAAATAACAGGACACCGTAGCTTCTAAACTAAAAAAGATTCGCTAAAATGTTTAAAATAAAATTAACTTTGGGGTTGATAATTTTATCCATTTACGGTTGATCACTGAAGAACGGAGGGGTTGATTATTCAAATAGAGAGGGTTGATAACTTTTAGCTAGAAAAAAAGTTTCTCAAAACATATTAACATGGGTGCTAGTTTTGAAGATCTCGTCGAGACGGATTTATTGGTGAAAGCGAATCTTAATTTGGAGTTGTCGTTTGAAAGTTAAAATGTTTTGAATTTACAAATTTGGGAAACATTCCGCTGACATCAGCAAATTCGTCTATTTGTGCATGCAGAACTTTCCCTCAATAGCCTGCACCAGGTTGATAATTTTTTACATTCATCGTTGATCACTTAAGTACGGAGGGGTTGATTATTGAAATAGAGAGGGTTGATAACTTTTAGCCCGAAAAAAAGTTTCTCGAAACATATCAACATGGGTGCTAGTTGTGAAGATCTCGTCGAGACAGATTTATTGGTGAAAGCGAATCTTAATTTGGAGTTGTCATTTGAAAGTTAAAATGTTTTGAATTTTCAAATTTGGAAAAGATTCCGCTGACATCAGCAGATTTGTCTATTTGTGCATGCATGCAGAATTTTCCCTCAATAGCCTGCACCAGGTTAATAATTTTATACATTTACCGTTGATCACTAACTACGGAGGGATTGATTATTCAAATAGAGAGGGTTGATAACTTTTAGCCAGAAAAAAAGTTTGTCGAAACATATTAACATGGTGCTAGTTTTGAAGATCTCGTCGAGACGGATTTATTGGTGAAATCGAATCTTAATTTGGAGTTGTCGTTTGAAAGTTAAAACGTTTTGTATTTTCAAATTTGGAAAGTTTCAACGTGGACGTGAGTCAGAGAAAGGAGAAGAAAGAGGTTTTCTCACGTACGTGTCATCCAGTATTTATTGTTTTGCTAGAAAGAGGAAGCGAACTCGCGCACGATTAAACCAAAAAGAGCTGTCGGAAAGTGATCGCTAGGAAGGTTTTGAGCGAACGATGAGGGTCACCCCTTGTAGAAGGGGGGTAGCTATTCTGCAATATGCAGATGACACTATTCTCCTCTTAGAGAACAATCTTGACCAAGATAGAAACTTGAAAGTAATTCTCTGTCTCTTTGAGCAAATGTCAGGTTTGAAGATTAATTTTCATAAAAGTGATATGTATTGTCTAGGAGGGGCTCTGGATAGAGAAGAAGATTTTGAAAGAATTCTAACTTGCAAATCTGGGCTATTGCCAATGAAATACCTGGGAGTACCAATAAACAAAAAAAGGTTGAAAAACTCTGATTGGGATCCAACTGAAGGGAAAATGAGGAATAAGCTAGGACCTTGGCAGGGTAAAATCCTGGTAATGGGGGGAAGGGTTACCCTGATCAACTCATCCCTGACCAGTGTACCTCTCTATATGCTCTCCTTTATAGGATGCCAATTGGTGTGAAGGAAAAAATAGACAGAATTAGGAATAATACCATTTGGTGAACTAGCAGATAGTATGTATGCCAAAACACCAAGGTGGTTTAGGGGTCCTAGACTTGGATAAAATGAATATTGCTTTACTAGCTAAGTGGCCGTGGAAACTGTTTAATGAAGATGGGATTTGGCAAAAAATTCTTAGGAAAAAATATCTCCAGAAACAAACCCTTTGCCAGGCAGTCACCAAAAATGGAGACTCACATTTCTGGCAGGGGCTGATAGAGGTCAAAAAAACTTTCTGGCAATATTGCAAAATTAAAATTGGGGATGGATCAAAAATAAGTTTATGGGAAGATCAATGGATAGCTTCATCTTGTCTAGCAAAATCCTTCCCAAGACTGTTTTTGGTCTCCATGAATAGAAATGTGACATTGAAAGAAGTCTTTGATGTAGGAGTGGGGATGCTTAGATTTAGAAGAGCTATGGTTGGGGAACTTAGAGAACAATGGTTAAACCTTAAAAAATTGCTAGAAGGGGTTATACTGAATAATGAACCTGATATTGGTTTGGAAATTAACTAACACGGGAGAATTTTCAGTTAAATCTATGTACTTAGCCATGCAATGTAGTGAAGTGGTACCTTATAAATTTATGTGGAAGGTTAAAATACCCCTTAGAATCAAGAATTTCTTGTGGCTGATGCTAAAGAAGAGCATACTTACAAGAGATGTTTTGTTGAAGAGGGGAGGAAAATGTGAGAAGAAATGTCTCTTTTGTGGATGTAACGAAACGATTGATCATATTTTCTTCAAATGCTCTCTGGCTAGGTACATCTGGAATGTGGTTAGTTGCACTTTTGGTTTTAACTTCCATTTTGATTCGGCTGATCACTGTATTTCCACCTGGTTGAAAAGCTTTGGAGGGAAGAAGAAAGAGATCCTTGCTGTTGGGGTTGCTGCTGTTATTTGGAGTATATGGAAAACCGGAAATTTTGCATGTTTTGAAAAAACATGGCTTGAAGAACCTTATATTATTATTCTAAAAATCTGCTATTATATTAATTCGTGGAGGTGTTTGCAGGTGAAGGAGGACGCTAAGAACAAGTTGGAATTCTGCGCAAAAGTGCTGGAAAAAGTAGCTAAGGAAGTCTTTGGTTCGAGAAGAAGATGGATCACCTGGATGCCAAGGTTGAAGATGTAGAGGAATAAAATAAAAGAAGAAAAACGGAAGGGATGGAGGAAGAACTGGAGAAGGAAGGAAATCTTGCGGAAAAATAAGCAGGAGTAGCCGTAGAGTTTACTTTTCTGATGTAGCTGCAAAATTTCCCCCTCTCTCTCTATTTCATTCTTCTCCTTTCGGCTGTTTGAACCTGGTGTGTAAGACCTTAAGTACCCTTTCTGTGTGGTGTTATGGTGGTGTAGGCTGTTACTTTGTAGAAAAACTGGTTTCCTTAATGAAATCGGGGATAAACTCCCTTTTATCTAAAAAATAATGAATAAAGCAGTCAACAAAAGTCATGCATATTTTTTTCCTGACGTAGTTATTCCTAATGTCTTTTAGGCACCGTTTGGATGTTTGTATTGAGGCTTGGTATTAGGTATTGAGACATTCCAAGCCCGAATACCTCAATTTGAGGCGTTTGTATGTGCTAGGTATTGACATGAGGTATTCGGGCTAAATATTGGCACGGGCAGATTGCACTGTCGCGGGCTCCTCCCGAATGTCGAGCCACAGACCTGGACATCGCTGGGTATTCGGAGCTTTTCTTCCTCGCCCGACTGCGTTTTCTCTTATCCACCTGAGCGCCTCGAGTGACATGGGCATACCCTTCAGGTACCCATTATTAGTATACCTGGCTCGGCCCAATATGGAGAAGACCCAATATGGAGAAGGTCCAACAAGGCAACCCGAAGAAGTAGTCGACTAGGACTCTTGTAAAACCCTACGCTGGTTGCATATATAAAGCTAGTCAGGGCACCCGACATAAGGAGAACGACAAATAGACAACATAGCTCCGCCTACGGCGGCACCCTGTAAACACATCTATGATCATATACTGGATTGCTAGCAGCACGTAGGGATCCTCCACCGAGGGGACCCGAAGCTGGGTACGTCGTGTGCCTAATCTCGTCCCCGGAATCTCCATCGTCGCTCTCTCCCGAAACCCAAGTCTACAATACGTAGGCATTGGCGAGGTGATCCCTCGTCATCGAGCGGCGGCCAAGTAAATCCGACGCCTCCCCTACGGATTCTCCGCCGACAAGTCTCCCTCTACCTCGCGCGCACCCAGGCTGACTCGGCATCACGGGCCTCTGCAGCGACCTCGCCCGATCGCGCTCAACCAACCGGCCGCCTGCACCCGCGCCGCCCGCACGTGCCCTTGCCTGCTGCGCGCTCGGCAGCGCCGCCCTGCACCATCACCGGCTCCAACCGCCCCTCCATCTCCATCTGCTCATGTTGCCCAGCCGCTCGCGTTCTGCTCATTGTTGCCTTGCCGCTCGTATTACCTGCAGGTTGAAGAAAAGGAAAGTCAAAGAAACGGGGTGCAGCTAGAAAAATCTGAGGTGAACATTTTGGATGAAACTTGATGGATTTAGCAAGACACTTATTACTAGTATGTTGCTGTTATCATTTTTGAAGAATTCGATTGCTCCTATGAACTGATATTCACTGACTTTTCCATGTTTGTTTCAATTTACAAGATGACGCGACAATTTTATATCAATTTTTATTTGCCATTTATTAATTTTTTACTATACCACATAATCAAATATATTAGAAACTCACACAAAAAATCGTTTGCAAACATGTATCATGATCATACTCTCATACAAATGCAATACAGCACTTTGACCATCCAAACAGGATTTGGCATTCTACTAAGGTATCAATTCTAGGTACCAAATATCTATACATCCAAACGGAAATATTGGTAACCATCTCAATGCAAATGTCCCAGCATATTGATATTACACCGAATGCAATGTCAAGCCCCTAAATACAAACATCTAGTGTCGCGAGCGTTGTTGTAGTGAAGGTCGTTTCCTGCAAGTAGATATGTCGGCATAACCTCAAGCTGAATAGCACCCAACATTAAATGGATCCTTGGATTTTTTTTTCGATAAAGGGAATATATTAATGTCAAAATATATAAATTGCATCCAATCACTGCAACAACGCAACACCCTAGTGGCAGTACAGGTGCACACAACCAAAAAAAAGAAATAAAAAACTAAGAAATAAAAGTCCCGCTAAAGTATGCTAGGTCTAGCAACAACAATACATCTACCACCAAGATTACACCTAAAATACAGACTCTCCAAAAGCGATGCCTCCAAGAAGGGAATAATGCACCAACGCTGTCGTCGCCCAATCAAAGATATTAGGTTTTCACCCTGAAGATAATACCTCGCTCTCAAAACAATACCTCCAACAAAGGCATTGCCACGCACAACCAGTTTAAGGCCAGACCTTGGGTTTTCACCCCGAAAGGTAGGACTCTGAACTTCACATGTGCTACCGCCCCCACTTTCATACCACTGTTGCAAATCCCGGAGCATCAAGCAAGTTCCTCAACATCACGAAGACTTGGACCTTCTTTAGCTAATCCCTCAATCATGTCTTCATGATGTTCTCTGCTTCTGACTTCACCGTGGACCAAAAGTCACTTGATGTCAACTCAGAGCAAAGCTTCACGCCGCTCCCTCCGAAACCAAACGGTCGGAATAAAATCATGGGTGTGCGCGACCGAATACCACCCGAACCTGTGAACTCCAAGAAAAAAATGCACTGTTTCATTCACTATCGGACCCTTCCGGAACTCATCACTCCAGCTAGATGAAGAAAGATCGGCATCCAGAATGTCTTCATATTCGCGAAAGAAGAACCCTAGGACAGCACCATGAAAGACGGAACAGATGGCCCCCACACCGCCGCCATGACTTTGTGTTAACAATGCATTTCTTTGGGGGCATCTCTCTGAAATAGTCTACTGCAAGCAACCGTCGTCTGTTGAGCTCGCCGCTCCTTGGCGCATTTTTCCCTCCTCAAGAAAAACTCTACCACTATCACTGATGCACACCTTTAACTAGAAAGGTTACGTGAGATCAGGTTAACCATCAAGGAAAGCTCAAAAACAGTCACAGGGACCCATCAATGATGCATGGTACTATAGATCGTTGTGGATATCAAATCATAGATAGACAACATGTGGATCTCACTCCACGTGGTCGTGGCAATCAAACCCAATGCCAAACCAAGACACACAACTTCTTGACAGAAAAAGGTCACAAACTCAATGCCACATCAACTTTAGGATCCACACTATTCATGACGTGAGATAAAGCACTCAACAAACCATCTCTTGGATATATGGTTCTGTGGTATAGATTGGCCGAGCCAGAAAGAAGTCATGCATTTTTTTAAAGAGTAGGCCGTAGCCCTGCCTTAAATTAATAAGACTGTTGCCGGCAAGTGTTACAGGATGCTGAAAAACAGCTTACAAACATCGATGAACAAGCAAACGAAAGATTACAAAGAAAACAGCTTGTCAGCAAGGTCATCATCTCAAGGAAGAACCAACGCGGAGGAGAAACAACGCCATGAAGCTCGCCATGGGAAACCTGCCACCGTCAAGTCTTGTCGCATCGCAGCCAGAATGCCATCCGCCTCCACCTCCGAAGAAGGTCCCAACCTTCTCGCCCTGGATCGTAGGGCGCCGGACCGTCGGCAAGCGGAGCAGCTCTCCCTAGAGCACGAATGAGCACCAGGGGCGTCAAACCAAATACAAGAACCAGACACAACCACCGCACGCGAAAGACCACAGGCCTCGCCACCGGCCACCCAAAAGACTTCAGCTTCAGGACGGAGATCGCCAGAGAAGACACGGCAAGCGCCGCAACCGCAGACCAGGACAACCACGCAGCACGGACACCTTCCGCCGACCCAAGGCGGCGCCTTCAAGAAGAAACACGACGCCAGGGCGCCGTCGCCGCCCAATCCAGAGATTTGGGTTTTCACCCAGGAGCCAGAAAGAAGTCATGCATTTTTTTCCCTGATGTAGTTATTCCTAATGGCTTATAACCGTCGTGTACTCGTAACCGCCAACTTAGGCGTGTGCCTCGATGTTCAAGAGCGTCGTGAGTGTTGTTGTAATGAAGTTCATTTCCTGCAACTAGACATGTCAGCATACCGTCAAGCTTAATAGCACCCAAGATCAAATGGCTCCCTGGATTGCTACAAAGCTCGCTCTGTTCTTCGCAGAAGCATCAAGTTGATGTTAACAATGCATTTCTTCGAACATCTCTCGGAAACAATATGCTGCAAACAACCATTCGACTCTATTGAGCCCACCGCTTCTCGGCAGATTTCTCGCCCCAAAAGGTCTCTATATGGCCTTAAACGAGCACCATGTGCCTGGTTTATTCGCTTGATCACATATCACTACAACACACATGTAACTAGGAAGGTTATTGTAATATCCCAGAACTTAAGGCTAACGAAGGGTAGAACTAGAAAAGGGATGTGCACTTCATCGCAAAACAGGGAAAATTTTCGCGCTTTATTATATAAAACCTAAGAAGGATCGATGATTCTCTCTCGTTGCTATTAGGGTTAGGGCAAGGAGAGTGTGATGACACTTATAAATTTGGGAGATGATTTGAATTGTATTTCAAATTGAATTCATAACATAAATAGAGTACAATATAAACAAGATACAAATGAATTATGAATTCATAATTCATGCACACATCTCATATATACAATATTATTCAATAGAATATCAAATTTATATAAATACATCACAAGTGAATATCAAAAACTTTACAAAGAGCTCATAAAACAAAACTTGAGCTTTATTGATATGAACACATAGATACATTGTCATTACAATATCCATTATTACAAGAATTGATGAATAATATAAGACAGAAAATAAAATTACATAAATGGAATTGATCCTAAACTAAAATCTTCATCTTGTTTTTCTCCAAGTCTTGATTAATCTTGGAAACCTGCAAAACAGTAGCAAATAGAAGTATTTGCCTAGTACCAAGTGTCATTGACACTTGGCAGTGAAAATAAGTAGAAATTGGGGATGATAAGCTTGGAGGCAGGGAGCAAGTTCCAACCCAGGACAAGGGGGAACACAACAGCAGGCACCAACAGGAGCAAGGATGGTGCACAAGACAGCACACCACACACACACACATGAGTTGTCGACCAAGGAACCCAGCTGATGGTGCTATAAATAGCACAGTGCATAGAGATAGGGATGAATCATCAGTTCATCAAGGAAGAACAACAAGAACAACCATAGAACCATCAGCAAGCTAATTTCACACATTTATCCAGAGAAACCAACCAAGCATCCAAAGATCATGGTGACCTAAGGTGTAGATCAACCAGGAGCTAGGAGGTGAAGGGTTGTGATCACAGCAACCATCCAGATCTCTCAAAAATTACTTTCTAGGAGCTGGAGCAAGGTATACATCATACATGGATGAATCTTATGATCCAATCCATCATAACCATGCTCATACACACTTGGTGTGGATCAGATTGCTCCACTGGGTATCTCATCACTTGGTATTTACCAAGTGATGCCAAGCACAAGAGGCCAGACCAAGAACTAGTGGAACTAGTCACTGTATATGCTTAAGTGCTAGCTATCCATGTCACTAAAACCCTAGAACAGTAGCCAACTAGATAACCTAGCACCCTATGGTCTATTTAACCATCAGATTCACCCATTTTTCATCAAAAGCATCCACAGGGTATTCACCTAGGTGATTCCCAACTGTGGAGTTTGTCCATATTTTCATAAAATCCACCAAATAGCCAAATAGAATGCAACTAGATACAATAGCCAGCTATTGAGGTCACAAACCATCTTAACATGCAAGCAAAGCCACACAGGCAGCTTGTCTTCAACACCACACAGGTTCAGACAAGGTTTTCTATTCCAAATTGATACTGAAATGCATTTAAGAAACAGCTGATACAATTGAATCATAACCAGTACATGGTTCATCAAGGATAACTGACAAAATTTAAAACCTGGCAACAACATGACATGCATAGAAGGATTACTGAAGCGATTGCTTCAGTAATGCCTATCTGGCTACCGAAACTAGTAACCAAGTAATACTGCAAGCTTTAGTAACACAATTAACCTCTAAGCATGCACACAATCCACTGGTGAGGCACCAATAGCATCACAAGCTATGCAGAGTGAGAAATAATTCCCAGTAAGCTTTACAGGTTAACCAATTGGCAACCAGCAAGGTCTGGAGTGTCTAGCCCAAGGCTAGAACAACAACCATTCAAAGCAGAGACATTAACCATGAGTATCTGATGATCCAATGGATCAATTGGATCATGCACAAGGCACAAGAGCACATCACTAGCAGCACAAGTGTCAAGGTAATAGCATAGCATGATAGTAAGCATCACCACCAAGCAAAGGCATAGCTATACACCTAGACAAGCAAGGATAGAATACCAGTAAGCATAGGTAGCATCACAAGCATGTACAACATAGCTTAGGAGTAGATAATGGAGCAGCACAGCTAGAAGATGAGCATCACAGAGCAGCATATAGCATTGGCCAGTGTCTAGTAAGAATTTAGGGCTGGTCAGGGCTTGTGTTGAGCAAGGATTCGAGGCAAAGAGCAACCAGAGCAAGGTCCTGCATGATCTTATGATCATCAGGAAGCTTGGGGGCAAGAGGTAGAGGAAGAACAGTAGCATGGAGGAGCACAGACATGGAGCAGAGAGAGAGGAGGACCATGAGGACTTACCCGCGCCTGGAAGCAGGAGCTACGGCATGGCGAGGAAGTGCCCGCGCGGCCGTAGAAACTGCAAGTCCAGGGACGACGCCGACGTTACGTCTACGATCTCCGCGGACGGCACAACACCACGGGGATGACGACACAGGCGCTGCCGAAGCAGCACCCGCGCCAGGTCAGTCCCATGAGAGCGCTTGCGTCCACGACGAAGTCCACGGCTCGCCGGAGACCACCAATCACCGAAGGCGATTTTCTCCCAGATCTGGCAGGGTGGCGATCTGGCGGAGGAGGAAGGATTCGACGAAACCATGCGGACAGATCGGTAGATCTCCGCACAGCGGTTCAGGCGGTGTCGGTGGCGAGGGTCAGGAGCGGCCGGAGTTGGCCAGAGCGTGGCGGCGGCCATGGCGGCGACGCCATCACCTCGCCGTCGCCTGCGCGTTAGGGTTAGGTTACGCGAGAGAGAGTGAGAGAGATGAGTGGGTGGGCCGACCGGGTTGGTTCCCACCGAGGGGGTTTGGCTCGGCCAAATGGGCCGACCCAAACGAGCCGAATTGACTAATTTAAATGGGTCAGGGTTATTTAGGTAATTTCACAATTTTAAATAACCCTGAATTTTATAAAATTCCAAAAAAATTATTTAAACCTCTAAAAATTCAAGAAAAATATGAAACATTCTTATAAAATATTCATAAACCAAGATAAAATGTGAAATGCAATAAACAAAGAAAATTCAAATTTAAGAATTTTGAATATTAAATCCTTAATGGAAAATTCAAATTGCAATTTCCTTGAATATAAAAAAATCAAGGAAATTTCCAAACAATTATAAAATATTCTAAACTCAATTTTTCCTAAAAAGAAAAATATTTTTTTATTATTAACCTTTTAATTTAAGGTTGACATTTCCAAATGAAATTCTATTAATCCTAAACCTTTTCTTTTATCGGAAAATAAAATAAAAGGATTATAAATTACTGCCTAAGGCATAAATATTAATAGCAATCATCCAAATTTAACAAATACTTCGGGGAAAGGGATTCAACATAAAATAATGCACCAATGCATGCATCATTTGGATTTTATAACATTATCCTTACCGGACAATGATGATTCTTTACAAAACCCGAGGTTCAGGTTCCATCCAACGCATCGAACTGCACTATCTCGCAGTCACCAGGCAAGTTCACTCTTGCTCATGCCATCTTGATTATGTTCTATCAATTTACTCGCAAAGCTATATACTTATCACTCCTGCATTGAAAATGAAATGTTACTTTCCCAATTATGAATATGACTATGTGGCTGACAATGGAACCATGGTTTGATGCTGGAGGTTCCATTGTAAGGGTTCTACTCATCTAGGACTAATTACCAATGTCGTCTAGTGATTCTAGCGCTGTGCATTGCGCGTTAACCATAAGATCTATAATGGCTCTAGGGAAGTCAACTCTATCTTTTCCCTCTCGCATATCAACGGACTAGTGATAAGGGTTGCCTGTATATGTCTATCTATTGGTAAAGGTGAGGACAGTGGTCTGTAACGGTCTATGATACGTCTCCGACGTATCGATAATTTCTTATGTTCCATGCCACATTATTAATGATATCTACATGTTTTATGCACACTTTATGTCATATTCGTGCATTTTCTGGAACTAACCTATTAACAAGATGCCGAAGTGTCAGTTCTCGTTTTCTGCTGTTTTTGGTTTCGAGAAATCCTAGTAACGAAATATTCTCGGAATTGGACGAAATCAACGCCCAGGTTCCTATTTTGCCCGGAAGCATCCAGAACACCCGAGAACCGCCAGAGAGGGGGCACAGGCCCACCAAACCCTAGGCCAGCGCGGCCAAGGGGGGCCGCGCCCCCCTATAGTGTCGGCGCCCCTTCGACCTCCTGACGCCGCCTCTTCGCCTATATAAAGCCCCTGGACCTAAAACCTCGATACGGAAAAGCCACGGTACGAGAAACCTTCCAGAGCCGCCGCCATCGCGAAGCCAAGATCCGGGGACAGGAGTCTCCGTTCCGGCACGCCGCCGGACGGGGAAGTGCCCCGGAAGGCTCCTCCATCGACACCACCGCCATCTCCATCAACGCTGCTTGTCTCCCATGAGGAGGGAGTAGTTCTCCATCGAGGCTCGGGGCTGTACCGGTAGCTATGTGGTTAATCTCTCTCCTATGTGCTTCAATACAATAATCTCATGAGCTGCCTTACATGATTGAGATTCATATGATGATGCTTGTAATCTAGATGTCATTATGCTAGTCAAGTGGGTTTTACTTATGTGATCTCCGGAGACTCCTTGTCCCACGTGTGTAAAGGTGACGGTGTGTGCACCGTGTGGGTCTCTTAGGCTATATTTCACAGAATACTTATTCACTGTTATGAATGGCATAGTGAAGTGCTTATTTATATCTCTTTATGATTGCAATGTGTTTTGTATCACAATTTATCCATGTGCTACTCTAGTGATGTTATTAAAGTAGTTTATTCCTCCCGCACGGTGTAATGGTGACAGTGTGTGCATCCGTGTTAGTACTTGGCGTAGGCTATGATTATGATCTCTTGTAGATTATGAAGTTAACTATTGCTATGATGGTATTGATGTGATCTATTCCTCCTACATAGTGTGAAGGTGACGAGTGTGCATGCTATGTTAGTACTTGGTTTAGTTGTGTTGATCTGTCATGCACTCTAAGGTTATTTAAATATGAACATTGAATATTGTGGAGCTTGTTAACTCCGGCATTGAGGGTTCGTGTAATCCTACGCAATTAGTGGTGTTCATCATCCAACAAGAGAGTGTAGAGTATGCATTTATTTATTCCGTTATGTGTTCAAAGTTGAGAGTGTCCACTAGTGAAAGTCTAATCCCTAGGCCTTGTTCCTAAATACTCGCTATCACTTGCTTGTTTATTGTTTCTTTGCGTTACTACTTGCTGCGTTACTACTGCTTGTTTACTGTCCTGGGCAAAGCACTTTTCTGGTGCCGTTGCCACTGCTCATACTTATTTATACCACCTGTATTTCACTATCTCTTCGCCAAACTAGTGCACCTATTAGGTGTGTTGGGGACACAAGAGACTTCTTGCTTTGTGGTTGCAGGGTTGCATGAGAGGGATATCTTTGACCTCTTCCTCCCTGAGTTCGATAAACCTTGGGTGATCCACTTAAGGGAAACTTGCTGCTGTTCTACAAACCTCTGCTCTTGGAGGCCCAACACTGTCTACAAGAATAGAAGACCCGTAGACATCAAGCTATTTTCTGGCGCCGTTGCCGGGGAGGAAAGGTAAAAGGTACTCACACTCCGGATCTCGGCTACTAAGCTATTTTCGCCGCTGTAAGTATTCAAAGCTATTTCCTTTAGATCCTGCAATTGCATCTTTTTGTTTCTTGTTTACACTAGTTTGGCATAATGGACAACAATGAGCTTCTTATTCTATTTCCTGATTTAAGACATGGATGGTTTGATGCGAAAATTAAAAAACCTATGGAACCTTATTTGCATGCTGGTAGTAATATTAGTATGAACGCTTTGAACACCATTGTTGCTAATGAGATGGAAAATTCTAAGCTTGGGGAAGCTGGTTTTCATGATCTTTTTAGTCCCCCAAGCATTGAGGAGAAAATTTTCTTTGATGATACTTTGCCTCCCATATATGATGATTATAATGATAGTGGTCTTTTGGTGCCACCTACTATGGAGAGTAATTTTTATGATGATAATACTATGCCTCCTACACTTGATGAGAATAATAATGATAGCTACTTTGTTGAATTTGCTCCCACTATTACTAATAAAATTGATTATGCTTATGTTGGGAGTAGTAATAATTTTATGCATGAGACTCATGATAAGAATGCTTTACGTGATAGTTATATTGTTGAGTTTGCTCATGATGCTACTGAAAGTTATTATGAGAGAGGAAAATATAGTTGTAGAAATTTTCATGTTACTAAAATGCCTCTCTATGTGCTGAAATTTTTGAAGCTACACTTGTTCTATCTTCCTATGCTTGTCACTTTGCTCTTCATGAACTTGTTTATTTACAAGATTCCTATGCATAGGAAGCATGTTAGACTTAAATGTGTTTTGAATTTTCCTCTTGATGCTCTCTTTTGCTTCAAATACTATTTCTTGCGAGTGCATCATTAAAGCTGCTTGAGCCCATCTTAATGGCTATAAAGAAAGAACTTCTTGGGAGATAACCCATGTGTTTATTTTGCTACAGTACTTTTATTTTGTATTTGTGTCTTGGAAGTTGTTACTACTGTAGCAACCTCTCCTTATCTTAGTTTTATTGCATTTTTGTGCCAAGTAAAGTCTTTGATAGTAAGGTTCATACTAGATTTGAATTACTGCGCAGAAACAGATTTCTTGCTGTCACGAATCTGGGCCTAATTCTCTGTAGGTAACTCAGAAAATTATGCCAATTTACGTGAGTGATCCTCAGATATGTACGCAACTTTCATTAAATTTGAGAAATTTCATCTGACCAAGTCTGGTGCCTCAATAAAATTCGTATTTATGGACTGTTCTGTTTTGACAGATTCTGCCTTTTATTTCGCATTGCCTCTTTTGCTGTGTTGGATGGATTTCTTTGTTCCATTACCTTCCAGTAGCTTTGTGCAATGTCCAGAAGTGTTAAGAATGATTGTGTCACCTCTGAACATGTGAATTTTTGATTATGCACTAACCCTCTAATGAGTTTGTTTCGAGTTTGGTGTGAAGGAAGTTTTCAAGGGTCAAGAGAGGAGGATGATATACTATGATCAAGAAGAGTGAAAGATCTAAGCTTGGGGATGCCCCGGTGGTTCACCCCTGCATATTTTAAGAAGACTCAAGCGTCTAAGCTTGGGGATGCCCAAGGCATCCCCTTCTTCATCGACAACATTATCAGGTTCCTTCTCTTGAAACTATATTTTTATTCGGTCACATCTTATGTACTTTAGTTGGAGCGTCTGTTTGTTTTTGTTTTTATTTTTGTTTGAATAAATGCTTGTGTGGGAGAGAGACACGCTCCGCTGGTTCGTATGAACACATGTGTTCTTAGCTTTTAATTTTCATGGCGAAGGTTGAAACTGCTTCGTTAATTGTTATATGGTTGGATACGGAAAATGCTACATGTAGTAATTGGTATGATGTCTTGGATAATGTGATACTTGGCAATTGTTGTGCTCATGTTTAAGCTCTTGCATCATATACTTTGTACCTATTAATGAAGAAATACATAGAGCATGCTAAAATTTGGTTTGCATAATTGGTCTCTCTAAGGTCTAGATAATTTCTAGTATTGAGTTTGAACAACAAGGAAGACGGTGTAGAGTCTTATAATGTTTACAATATGTCTTTTATGTGAGTTTTGTTGCACCGGTTCATCCTTGTGTTTGTTTCAAATAACCTTGCTAGCCTAAACCTTGTATCGAGAGGGATTACTTCTCATGCATCCAAAATCCTTGAGCCAACCACTATGCCATTTGTGTCCACCATACCTACCTACTACATGGTATTTCTCCGCCATTCCAAAGTAAATTGCTTGAGTGCTACCTTTAAATAATTCAAAATTTATCACCTCTTATTTGTCTCAATGTTTTATAGCTCATGAGGAAGTATGTGGTGTTTTATCTTTCGATCTTGTCATTTACTTTTGACAGACTTTCACAATGGACTAGTGGCATCATCCGCTTATCCAATAATTTTGCAAAAAGAGTCGGCAATGGGGTTCCCGGCCCCGATTAATTAACTTGCATTAATAATTCTCTTCACATGTTTTGCTCTGATTCATCGAGTAAGCAACTTAATTTTGCAAATAGACACTCCTTCATGGTATGTGATTGTTGGAAGGCACCCGAGGATTCGGTTAGCCATGGCTTGTGTAAGCAAAAGGTTGGGAGGAGTGTCATCCATAAATAAAGAAAAACTAAACTAAAGTACATGTGTAAACAAAAGAGAAGAGGGATGATCTACCTTGCTTGGTAGAGATAACGTCCTTCATGGGAGCCGCTCTTGAAAGTCCGGTTGATGAGGTAGTTAGAGTGCCCACTACCATTCGTTGACAACAACAAACACCTCTCAAAATTTTACTTTTATGCTCTCTTTATGTTTTCAAAACCAAAGCTCTAGCACAAATATAGCAATCGATGCTTCCCTCGTCGAAGGGCCATTCTTTTACCTTTTATGTTGAGTCAGTTCACCTATCTCTCTCCACCTCAAGAAGCAAACACTTGTGTGAACTGTGCATTGATTCTTACATACTTGCTTATTGCACTTGTTATATTGCTTTGCATTGACAACTATCCATGAGATATACATGTTACAAGTTGAAAGCAACCGCTGAAACTTAATCTTCCATTGTGTTGCTTCAATGCCTTTTACTTTGAATTATTGCTTTATGAGTTAACTCTTATGCAAGACTTATTGATGCTTGTCTTGAAAGTACTATTCATGAAAAGTCTTTGCTTTATGATTCATTTGTTTACTCATGTCATTACCATTGTTTTGATCGCTGCATTCATTACATATGCTTACAATAGTATGATCAAGGTTATGATGGCATGTCACTCCAGAAATTATCTTTGTTATCGTTTACACTGCTCGGGACGAGCAGAAACTAAGCTTAGGGATGCTGATACGTCTCCGACGTATCGATAATTTCTTATGTTCCATGCCACATTATTGATGATATCTACATGTTTTATGCACACTTTATGTCATATTCGTGCATTTTCCGGAACTAACCTATTAACAAGATGCCGAAGTGCCGGTTCTCGTTTTCTGCTGTTTTTGGTTTCGAAATCCTAGTAACGAAATATTCTTGGAATTGGACGAAATCAACGCCCGGGTTCCTATTTTTCCCGGAAGCATCCAGAACACACGAGAACCGCCGAGAGGGGGCACGAGGCCCACCAAACCCTAGGCCGGCGCGGCCAAGGGGGGCCCGCTCCCCCTATAGTGTCGGCGCCCCTTCGACCTCCCGACGCCGCCTCTTCGCCTATATAAAGCCCCCGGACCTAAAACTTCGATACGGAAAAGCCACGGTACGAGAAACCTTCCGGAGCCGCCGCCATCGCGAAGCCAAGATCCGGGGGACAGGAGTCTCCGTTCCGGCACGCCGCCGGGACGGGGAAGTGCCCCGGAAGGCTCCTCCATCGACACCACCGCCATCTCCATCAACGCTGCTGTCTCCCATGAGGAGGGAGTAGTTCTCCATCGAGGCTCGGGGCTGTACCGGTAGCTATGTGGTTAATCTCTCTCCTATGTGCTTCAATACAATAATCTCATGAGCTGCCTTACATGATTGAGATTCATATGATGATGCTTGTAATCTAGATGTCATTATGCTAGTCAAGTGGGTTTTACTTATGTGATCTCCGGAGACTCCTTGTCCCACGTGTGTAAAGGTGACGAGTGTGTGCACCGTGTGGGTCTCTTAGGCTATATTTCACGAGAATACTTATTCACTGTTATGAATGGCATAGTGAAGTGCTTATTTATATCTCTTTATGATTGCAATGTGTTTTGTATCACAATTTATCCATGTGCTACTCTAGTGATGTTATTAAAATAGTTTATTCCTCCTGCACGGTGTAATGGTGACAGTGTGTGCATCCGTGTTAGTACTTGGCGTAGGCTATGATTATGATCTCTTGTAGATTATGAAGTTAACTATTGCTATGATGGTATTGATGTGATCTATTCTTCCTACATAGTGTGAAGGTGACAGTGTGCATGCTATGTTAGTACTTGGTTTAGTTGTGTTGATCTGTCATGCACTCTAAGGTTATTTAAATATGAACATTGAATATTGTGGAGCTTGTTAACTCCGGCATTGAGGGTTCGTGTAATCCTACGCAATTAGTGGTGTTCATCATCCAACAAGAGAGTGTAGAGTATGCATTTATTTATTCTGTTATGTGATCAAAGTTGAGAGTGTCCACTAGTGAAAGTCTAATCCCTAGGCCTTGTTCCTAAATACTTGCTATCACTGCTTGTTTCTTGTTTTACTGCGTTACTACTTCGCTGCGTTACTACTCGCTTGTTTACTGTCCTGGGCAAAGCACTTTTCTGGTGCCGTTGCCACTGCTCATACTTATTTATACCACCTGTATTTCACTATCTCTTCGCCGAACTAGTGCACCTATTAGGTGTGTTGGGGACACAAGAGACTTCTTGCTTTATGGTTGCATGGTTGCCTGAGAGGGGTATCTTTGACCTCTTCCTCCCTGAGTTCGATAAACCTTGGGTGATCCACTTAAGGGAAACTTGCTGCTGTTCTACAAACCTCTGCTCTTGGAGGCCCAACACTGTCTACAAGAATAGAAGACCCGTAGACATCAGTCTACCATTAGATATAGGAGAGGGCAGAATTATTAAAGGTCTATGATGGATTGTAAGGGTTGTCCGGGTCGATCTATCTATGGTGTATAGGACAGGGCATATAAATTGTTCGGAACGGTCTACCTTAATGGTATATGTGAGAACAAATGTCTGGGTCGGTCTCTCCATGGACCGACTTACAAAAGGGTGGGTCTGCGGGGTCGCGGAGAAGACAGTGATTGGCTTGGTTCTTATGCCGGGCCTCACACCAAGGAAGTATGGACGGGAAAGTACGCACGGTTGGCAACAAGGATAAGTTCTCTTATGGGAAAAGTAACGCACCTCTGCAGAGTGTAATAAATTTTGGCTTGTCACTCCCAGTTACGGGAAGGGAACTACAAATGCGACAGGAAAGGAACTCCGTGAAGTTCTGGTCAACCTGTGAAGGCTGGTGGGCATAGTTTTCAATATGAAATCAACCTTTTTAAGAAATGTTTGCGAAACATGCATTGACCTGAGATTTTCTGGTCAAAGGTCTAGAGCATTAAACACATTTTTCTCTTTTGAACTTGTTGAGTACCTCTGTACTCACTTTCTTTCGACACCCTTACTAGACTGTGATAATGAAGCGGAGGCCAATTATGGAGGACCGGAAGGGCACTACAAACTGGTCTACAAGGAACCTGATCTATCCGGAGGAGTGGAAGGCGTGGACTATGGAATAGTCTACGGGGCTGACAAAAATGAGGTGGAGGGGTAGTGTCCTACCCTAGTCAACTTAGAGCCGAGCAGCGCAATGGGATACTTAAATAAGTTGCTGAGCTCAGTTTAAACTTTATGTTGAGTTGTAAGAGTTTATATTAGTATCATTAGGCGTTTTGACCTGTGAGAATACCAACTTGTTAGGACCATGTATGTAATATAATCTGGAGTGTTATGACCTGCAATGTTTCTGTTGTACCACTCTGAGGGATGTGATATTTGTGAAGAAGTCCCTTCATGAAGATCATATCAACGACTTGTATACTACAAAATGCAGTGGTATGCTGAGTCACCGCAGCTGGTATCAGAGCAAATGTTGCGACCTTAGGTTGGAAAAACCTAGTAAAGGGAAAAGACATGTAGGAGTCAAGTAGGAATAGTAAAGAATTCTCTAGAAATATGGTGTTTATTCATTTGAGAATAGCAAAATCATATCTTTTAGTGTGATAATTCTTTATTATTACTATTATGATGCATCGATCATTACTAATATTTTACCTATGTATACAGCCAGAATAGCGTACACATTTCCAAAGAGGACGTTAAGAAAGGTTGAAGGCTGGCTTGGCGATTATGATGGAAGTCTTACAGATCTCCTGCGTGGGATGCTGAAGCAACTTCACTGTGAAACTAGAATTCTGGTGCTCAAGTACATCTACTATAATGGAGAGATAGTAGCCAAGTGCAGAGTCTCAGTACAACTTCCTAAAACACTGGAGATGAGTCGTATTATGCCTATGGAGAAGCCAAAACACTCACCACGGCGTATCACATGGCCATATTCAAGTCAATTCTCGAGATTAGGCAGCACAAATCTGTAGAACTCATGTGTTCAGAGTATTCTCATGTACCTCATGCCGAGGAAGATGATGATCCATCTCTGAATCATCTTTATG
This sequence comes from Lolium rigidum, assembly GCF_022539505.1. NCBI lineage: Eukaryota > Viridiplantae > Streptophyta > Magnoliopsida > Poales > Poaceae > Lolium > Lolium rigidum. Next base: position 10,475,128 of record NC_061510.1, on the reverse strand, counting down.
GCTCACAAACATCCTGAAGTAGCAGCTCAGCACATGGACAGCTGCAAGTCATTGCTGACTACTATGTATCTACTACACATGAAGATGGTGGAGGAAGTCACCCATATGTTTTCTGAGTTCACGGACCCTGACAAAGTATAGGCTCGAATGCATGATCTTAGGCAACAACCTCAACATACAACACCCTTCTTCAGCCTAAACAACTATGTAGATTTGACTGACCAACTGCCAAAGCCAGAACAACCGATACCCAACTTTGTTCCACATTATCCACATGTGATGATGCAGGGGATGGGGGGACGCTTCGGAAAACCTAGCTTGCTCGGAGTCACCAATCGAGAACTCGACTGGTTGGCGTTTCGGGGAACCTTTTGGAGATGAAGAAGAACCTATCCCATGTGATACGGAAGATGAAGGAGGCGAGGATAATCAGTACATTAACCGGCACTACAGGCAGGAAGAGAAGGATACCAACTCCATTTCTCTTGATTTGGAGATGGGGGTACCAAAAACATCTCAATACGAGTGACATAGGCATCCCAAATGGGCCTGCCGAATAAGGTACCCGGGGATTACTGAAGGCCCATGACCCGAAGATTACAAAGCCTGGAAGCCCAATTCTATGGAAGTTGGAGATATATTAGGAATAGAGATTTGTAATTCTACGGGACGAACTCAAAGAGTCTCTAGCTGTTTGTAACTTGTACGTCACGAAACCCTCGGCTCCGCCTCCTATATAAAGGGAGTCGAGGGAGAAAGAAAGGATCAATTCATTGTCAACATAACCCTAATTTTTAGCAGTCGAGTGCCTTTTCGGCTGAAACCTTCGAGATCTACTTGCCCTCTACTTTCCGCGAAATCCTAGTCTACAACTTATAGGCATTGACAAGTTAATACCTTGTCAATTGGCGCCATCTGTGGGGATTGGAGGCGACAAGGATCTGATCTCGATGGAACGTTCAACATCTTCAACATCATCGGAAGCAAGCAACGTGATGGACGGAGATGACGTTCGGGAGTTTCCACTTTCGCGTGGGAAAGCAAGGATCACATCGTCTCGCGGTACCGATTCCTTCGGGACCGTTAGCGATCGATTCCGATTTTTTGGGGTCATCATCATCGTTCGAGTCCGGCGAAGTGGAGATTTCGTCGTCAAGCTTCACCAAGCCCGCTTCAAGCAGAAAACTCGCCAACATGTTTAGCGGCATGTCCTTCGGGTCATATGCAGACTCGGATCTGAGCAGCGACTCAGAAAGTGTCGATAGCTTTGACTTCGTCGACATATCTACTTCTATTCGGGAGGTCTTCGCCGATCTATATGGCAGTGTCACTGACCCTGAAGAAAACAAAGCTACAATATACCATTAGGTCTGCGCAATTGGTGAATCAAGTCGTCAAGAAGATGAAACATCAGAGGCTTTCGATGATTTGGGAAATCCATACATCGATCCCGTTGATCTTACGCGAGGGTTAGGAAATAAGTGCGTTGGGCCTACACCTCGCGAGATATTAAAACTTCCGCAAGCAGCTTGGGATAGAGCATCAAGAGCCATGAATGACAAAGAGCCAATGAAAAATAAGTACGTTGGGCCTACACCAAAGTAGCTATAAAGTTTAGTAATTCATAGAAGTTTGAAATTCTTCTTCCAATACGGTCTAGGTTTTTGAAAATTAGGGTGGTCCATTTTTCACCGTATGTTTTCTACTTGATTGACAAAAACACCATTTAACCAAATAGAAGTTGGAAAATGATTTTTTGAAACAAAAAACATGGAAACTCCATTTCGGTCTTTGTTTTCGCATTACAACAAATTATGCCACAAATTGGCCATGAATAGTTCATTTGCTTGAAAACCTGAACGTGTTGTTATACGATAGTTCATTTTCCGAAATATTTTTAAAATTGACATATTATAAGTTTTGTATTTTTTTCACGCAACTAGTAAGCATAAAAGGACTCCATGCGGAAAGATTTCAGTTTTTAATATTTTTTATTTTCTTTCAGTTTCTATAAATATAGTGAAAATGGCGAGCATGACTATTCATAGAAATGGGTTGAATATTTCAAAACTAGTGGTCTTATTTCTATATAATTACTACTTGTGTTAGAAAAATTATTTTTGTCATTTTTAGGAGCAGGTTGTAACACATATGTAATTTAAACTACTTTTAGAAAATCTACTTAAATGTGTCAAAAAAAGTAAATCTTCTTAAAGTGATAAAAATGTGTGAAAATATCAAGAAATACTGAAAATTCATAAAAGTTTGGAATTTTCCATCAAGTATGGTCCATTTAAAAAAAACTAGAGTGGTGTTATTTTCACCTTATTAATATCATAGAATTACATTCCGATTCAGAGTACTCCATATATTTCGTAAGATTACTTGAAAGATACTATAAAAATGAACGTGCAAAGAAAAAAATATCAATCTTTTGTAATACATAGTAAATGCAAGATACAACCACAAACTATTGTGGATTAACACAAAAACCTCTCACACTCACTTAAATGTGTACCTCCCTCATCCTTTTGGGTACCAACTATTAATTACCACATGCAGACACATTCAAGTATCACCGCCATACACTTGGGTGCTACCAGCACTACCTCATAGAACAATCATACACACTGCTCAAAGCGGCTCACCAGAAATCCAACGACTAAACATAGCAAGGCATCTCTCTGGTTGGTACTCTGGTGCAGTGTGTCCACCACCCTATCAATTGAATTGAGTGTTTTTAATTGTTAATAGAAAAGTGTCCACTTAATGGTCTTTGAAATTGAGAATCTAAAGCGGAGTAAATTTTGTAGATATTCACATTTTAGTTCTCTCATAAATGATGGTAGCGAGACATGTATGTTACCTTTATAGTAGCGAAGGTCAGGTTATTTGAGTATGTTTCGGTGAATCTGCATATACATTATTATTTCCCCATTAAAAAAAATATATAAGCAATTTAACTAGGCATCATATTAAACAAAAATTATTACCCCGCAGACTGTCCATCAAGATGCCAAGCCCTCCATTCATCCATAATGGGGAAGTTGAGTGATCGTATCCAAGATTGTGTACCCAGAAATGGTATAACAGCATCATGGTCTCCACTATGCAAGAAGATAGATGAAAGGTTGGATAACTTAAATATGGCGAAATAGTAGATCGGTAAGGACATGGGAGCATATCCTATTATGTTGTTTCCATATATATATATATATTCAAGTAATGTTTTGCAAAATTGTGGTTTTCAGTGATACAGAACATTTCCAACCATAAAGTGCACAGTTTTTATATCAGATAATCTTTAGACATTAGTAGTTTTTTACCTGTATACCAAGGCATGATAACCTTTTGAAGTCATATTACGATGGTACTTTATGGTACTCCTTATGTCTATAGAATAAGGTAGATCATTTTCGTGGCACCTCACCCATTCATGTTTGGTTCCCTAAGTTCATGGCGTATTGAGATGTATAAGAGCAGAATTAAACATTGGCTTGAAATTGCATGTTCATTTGAAAGTAAAAAAAAACTTCTCAAGGATTATCTTGGTAATTTACCTTCTTCATCCCAAGTTTTTCCTTAGTCATGCCATTGTTTGTCCAATAATATAACAAGTATCTACCATAGTTCTGTAGATTAAAACATATGCATAACCTGATTCAGAAATAACTCATGGCGCGATATTAGAACATATTTGTACAGCAGACTTCTAAAAATACTAGGCCTTCCAAATTTTCCACAACCCATTCCTTTCATTGATGTGCCTGTATTAGATTTCATTAATACAAGATTCCAACATGATATAAGTTCACAGTTATTAGCAAGTATTCTATTTTGAAAAAAAACACATATGCAAAGATAATCATTGCTCAAAGTCTTGTATTATTAATTAACGAAACCTAACACGCCTTACAAATGGAAATATAATGAGTATGTAGAAGAAAATCAAGATATAAAAGGAAAAAAGATAAGGGTGCAATGCTCGAAATTCTCAACAAAAACGAAAACATCAGAGAGGAATCTGGCAGACCATTTTTTTTTTATTAAGAACAAGTAACCATCCTCTTGTTATTGCACGAGGACTTCAGTTTTTCATCAATGGAGTATATTACGATGAACTTACTTGACAATCCATTGGTAGCTGAGGTGGTGGATTTTTCAGTGCTCTAGTTTCCTCCTTCAGGATCTTTCTTTCTGTGGCCAGGTTAATTGGTCTAGAAGACAAATGATCGCAGTTTTTGTATAAAATGTGTGCCCCATTAATTTGATCAAATAGCTGTTGGGAAACATGAATTAGTTTCTCGGTAGTATAATATACCATATTAATATATAAACCAAAATGATATAAATTTCTGAATTATTCAAAACAGGAAAATTATTTATTCGAAATAGGGAACCGTATCGTTCATATTTCACCGAATTGATACACCAATGATGATGGGGAGGTCCAAGTAGTTTTATCCTTACTTGGTTGAACTTGTCCAAATCTTGGGCGCAAACTGCATTCCTCGGGTTTGTTATATCTTCTCCTGGGCAGTGCTCTATTATGGACTTAAGAACGTTCACATCATCACATGGACGCACATAGACATTGAATTAGTCAAACTCATATATAGGCAAAACTTTAGTAGGTTATTGCAGGTCAGTACGTGACTGAGCAAGAGCTGGAGTCGTGTCTAAGTAATCACCTCGTATAGCTTATCAGAAATTACTCCTACTCCATGCAGATATGGCACTCTCGAGTTATAATCAATGCCTTCACCTGTACTTGGATTACCTACCAGATAGCCCTAAGCATATATTTTTATCGTAGCAGGTCAGATCGAGATATTCGTGGTTAAGATGATTGTAGCATATATAATTATATATGCATAAACTGAGTACCTTGAGATTTACGGTTGGCATCATTCCAGCTTCAATGTCTGAAAAAAATCAGCGTGTTCAGGTTTGAATAGAATATATCCTCATGTCGAGAACACCTTATAGGAGTGATAAATTTGTAGCAAATAGCACTCCACCTTCTGAGATCATCTGCGCGAGGAGTGGAGCGAATATCCCCGCGCGCGAGTCTCCCCCCACATATAGAGGATTTGGGACGTAACCTGGATGCTCCGTCAACCACTGCCCCAAAATATGAACACAAAAACAGTATAACTAACTAACCATTGTTAGGTCAAGACTATATATGTTCATTGTACCAACTAAGATTAATGTGATCACGCGTCAAGA
>NC_061510.1:10452637-10469796 GCF_022539505.1 Lolium rigidum | reverse complement strand
TGTTAGACATTGTATATATGGTAGTCTCTGTATTTGTACGTGTATGATTGTAACTCTGTACACTATATATATATAATACCAAAGCCAACCCTAAGGGTGTTGAGCGTTCCCACAAATCATTGTTTTACATGGTATCAGACTAAACCGATCTAGGTCATGTCTTCCGCTGCCAACTCGGACGCCGCCGCCGCGAGCTCCTCCGTCGCCGGCGCGTCGATCTCCCTCTCCTCGACCACCTCTGCACCACCAGCGCCGTCCTCTGCCATGGACCGCCCGCTGGTCTCGCCGTTTCTTGCGGCCCTTCTCGCCGGGCAGCCGCCGCCGCCGCTCGTGCCCTCGCCGATCGCCACGGTTGCGGCGGGCTCCTCTGTCTCGGGCGCCAGCCCGATCGCCACGGCCCTGCCCTGGCTCTCTGCCGCGTCGACGTACCCCGCTCCCGTCTCTCGCATCACCACCGAGGTGCCGCCTCCAGGACATGGTGATATTGTCCCTCACCCCGCGCCGCCACACTATGGAGCTGGCCCCCATGGCCATCCCTTGTTCTACGGTGCACCTGCAATGGCGTACGGGCAGCCCTCCTTGTCGCCCGCCCCCTCGGCAGTGCCTCCACCCGCGGTGCCTCCTGCCCCTGTGTCGGTTACACCCGCCGCCCGCGATGCCTCGGCCTCCCGTGATCTCCCGCCGATTCATCTCGCACATCTACTCACGGTGAAGTTGACCCCGGACAACTATCTCCTTTGGCGTGCCCAAGTTCTCCCGCTCCTCCGCAGCTATCACCTCGACGGCTATGTGGACGGATCGATTCCGTGCCCCCCTGCTGTGGTTCACCTGACCACCACCGACGGCGCGCCCCTGCCGGTTGCCAATCCGGCCTATCGTCAATGGACGGCCCAAGATCAGGCGATCCTCAGCGCCATCCAGTCTTCCTTGACGTCGTCTGTCGCGGGCATGGTGCTCTTTGCCGCCACGTCGCGTGATGCCTGGACTACTCTTGACTCCAGTTTTTCTTCGCAAACCATGGCGCGCTCCAATGCTATCCGCAACAAACTCGCGGACCTCCACAAACTGGATAAATGCGCGTGACTGTGTACTACAACCAGGCTAAGGAACTGGCGGATACGCTTTCCTCCATTGGACAGCCTCTCAGTGATTCCGAATTCATTGGCTATCTCCTCAAGGGTCTCGGTGAAGAGTTTGACTCTCTCGTTGAAAACATTGAAGGGCGCGACCATGACAACCCGATCAAGCCTCATGATCTGTATGCCAGGCTCCTCAACACGGAGCAACGACTTGGTGCTCGCCGCCCTGATGGCCCTGATTCCTCGGCCAATGCTGCCTACCGTGGTGGTGGGGGTGGCGGTGGCGGCCGTGGTCCTTCTCCCGCGCCTCGTCCCCCTGGTAGTGGCGCTCCTCCTCCACAGCCCTCGCAGGCACCTCGTCCCACCTCGGGCGGGCGCGGCCGCACGTGGGTGTGCACTGTCTGCGGTACCAAGGCCCCTTGTCAGTTGTGCGGCATTGAAGGGCACCTTGCCTCTCGCTGCCACCGTCGCTTCAAAGCGGACTTCCTCGGCATTGGTAATGATGGCCGGGGTAATGAGAAGCAAGCTGCACTTGCGACTTATGGGGCGACACACGGGCTTTCCTTTGCACTTGCCATCTTCCACGAAAATAGATTGCCTCTAACAAGGTTGTGAATTTCCAGTACAGTACTTCCTTGATCCGTGCGCTTCTTTGATTCCTTTGCGCGTGTGCTTGGGTAACTCTGCCTCGGTTAGTTGATCTCATGCAGGAAAAACGTAGGTATTAGAGGATCACATCAAATAAAATATTCAAAAGAAGATACGATGCAGCATCTGAAGGCCACGGTTTCATGGAAACAGCGACTCGAAGGATAAGACAGATCGCGAGAACCAAAGCGAGCTTTTCAAGCTCCCGATTGATCTGTCCGTCGATGTCGGCCAGTCTACTGCAATGATAATGCTGATCGCGCCAGCCCGATGACGATCCTGTCGTAGATGTTGATGACGAATTCGATCGATCCCGCCCGGATAACAAAATCCAGTCATCGCGTATCCCCACGGACGGCGCCAATTGACGAGGGATCACCTCGGCAATGCCTACGTATTGTAGACTTGGGTTTCGGGAGAGAGCGACGATGGAGATTCCGGGGACGAGATTAGGCACACGACGTACCCAGCTTCGGGTCCCCTCGGTGGAGGATCCCTACGTGCTGCTAGCAATCCAGTATATGAGCATAATATGTTTACATGGTGCCGCTATAGGCGGAGCTATGTTGTCTATATTCTGTCTATCTGTTGACCTCCCCTCTATCGGGTACCCTGGCTAGCTTTATATATGCAACCAGCCTAGGGTTTTACAAGAGTCCTAGTCGACTACTTCTTCGGGTTGCCTTGTTGGGCCTTCTCCATATTGAGTCTTCTCCATATTGGGCCGAGCCGGGTATACTAATAATGGTTACCCAAAGGGTATGCCCATGTCATCTACCTCGACATATCCCGTTGATCCTACCTGGTACATGGACACTGGGGCGACGGACCATCTGACTCATGAGCTCTCCAAGCTGCACTCACGGGAGTCCTACACCGGCCCTGACCAGGTTCGCACCGCTGACGGATCAGGTATGCGCATCTCCCATGTTGGCCAGGCATCTCTCCTTTCTCTCACCTCTAAACGCATTAATCTGCTTAATGTTCTCCGTGTCCCGTCTGTCACTCGTAATCTGTTATCTGTTAAGAAACTTACTCTTGATAATGATGTCTTTGTTGAGTTTCACCCGTTTCATTTTTTTGTTAAGGATCGGGTCACAAGGGACGTTCTTCTTAGAGGTCGGAGTCGCCATGGTCTTTATGTTCTTGATGCCCCTGCCACACCCACTGTCGCCCAAGTCTCCCAGGTGTTCACTGGCGTTCGTGTTGCTCCCTCTCAGTGGCACGCTCGTCTTGGTCACCCAGCCACCCCAGTTGTTCGTCATGTTCTTCGTCGCCATGAGTTACCGTTTGCCTCTAGTAATAAAGACTTAGCAGTTTGTGATGCCTGTCAACAAGGCAAAAGTCATCAGTTACCGTTTTCTGAGTCTACTCATATTGTTAAGGCTCCTCTTGAACTTGTGTACTCGGATGTGTGGGGTCACACCCAAACTTCTGTCAGTGGTCATAATTATTATGTCAGTTTCATTGATGCCTATAGTCGTTTTACATGGCTGTATCTACTTAAACGCAAGTCTGATGTGTTTGATGTTTTTATTCAGTTCCAAGCACACGTTGAGCGCATTCTCCAACACAAAATTATTCACCTTCAGTCTGATTGGGGGGGTGAATACCGTAATCTGAACACTTTTTTTCAGAAACAAGGGATTGTACATCGTGTTGCTTGTCCACATACACATCAACAAAACTGTGCTGCTGAACGCAAACACCGTCACATAGTTGAAACTGGCCTTACCTTACTTGCGCATGCTTCTGTTCCTTTTAGGTTCTGGAGTGATGCGTTTACCACTGCTTGCTTCCTCATAAATCGCCTACCCACACGTCTCCTTCATATGAAAACTCCTGTCGAGATTCTGTTCCATGAGCCACCCGATTATACCTTCCTCAAGGTATTTGGGTGCGCATGTTGGCCACACCTACGTCCCTATAACAGTCGCAAACTAGAGTTTAGGTCTAAAAAATGTGTGTTTCTTGGCTACAGTTCTCTCCATAAAGGATACAAGTGTCTCCATGTACCTTCTAACCGTGTATACATTTCTCGCGATGTTGTCTTTGATGAACACTCGTTTCCCTTTGCATCGCTTCCCATAGCCGAACCACATATACCGTCTCCAGTTTCTTCTCCTGCTTTGCCTGGTCAATTTGAGGATGTTGCATATTCGCCCGTTTTGTTGCATAACCATGGTGCAGGTGTTGGACGAGGTGCTCGCCTTGAGTTGCTGGACAGCCAGGATGCTCCTGACCCCGTCGCTGCTGGCGGTGACGTCGATCACGACGATCACGCCGCCCCCTGCATGCCCCATGCAGGGCCACGCGCTGCTCCCGCGGCGGCACCTCCTGGGCCGCTGCCCTCCGCCCCGCCGTCGCCTCCTGCTGGGCCGTCTCCGGGGCTGTCTCCGGCCGCTCCGTCGCCTGCTACTGGGCCGACGCCGCTGGCGTCCCCGCCCTCTTCACCGCCCACCTCGCCGCGTGGTCCGTCTGCCTCCGCCACGCCGGAGGTGCAGTCTCCTACTGTTCCATCGGCCTCGACATCATCTGTGCCGCCGGTTGCCAGCTCGCCTGCACCGGCCTCGACGACCCCTCCGTCCTCGACTGTGACTGCTCCTGTGGCCTCTCGCCCGCACACGCGCAGCCAAAGTGGCATTACTCGCCCTCGTCAGCGCACTGATGGCACGGTTGCTTGGCTTGCTGCATGCTTGTCTCAGGCCATTGCTGATCCTTCGCTCGAACCCCGTCATTATACAGCTGCCATGGAGATTCCACATTGGCGCGGTGCTATGGAGCTTGAGTATCGGGCTCTCATGAAGAATGGTACATGGACTCTTGTACCCCCCGGTCCGGTGTTAATATCATTGACTGCAAATGGGTTTTCAAGGTGAAGACACATGCTGATGGTTCTATTGAGCGGTACAAGGCACGCTTGGTTGCTAAGGGGTTCAAGCAACGATATGGCCTTGACTACGAGGATACCTTCAGTCCTGTGGTCAAGCCCACGACTATCCGCGTTTTGCTCTCTCTGGCTGTTACGCGTGGTTGGTCTCTTCGTCAACTGGATGTCCAGAATGCCTTCCTTCACGGTGTTCTTGAGGAGGAAGTATATATGCGTCAGCCTCCTGGTTTTTCGGACCCGGATCGTCCTGACCACCTGTGCCGATTGGTGAAGGCCTTGTATGGTCTTAAGCAGGCCCCTCGTGCGTGGCATGCACGTCTTGGAGCCGCTCTTCGTGCTCATGGCTTTATTCCATCGACAGCGGATACTTCTTTGTTTCTGCTTCAGCGCCCAGAGGTTACTATGTATGTTCTGGTCTATGTGGATGATATCATCCTCGTCAGCTCGTCTGTTACTGCTGCTGATCGTCTGGTCTCCTCGCTCAGTGTGGCGTTTGCTGTGAAGGATCTTGGAAAGCTGCATTACTTCCTTGGTCTTGAGGTGACTCATGATGATATCGGTCTCTCACTCACTCGGAAGAAGTACTCTCATGATCTTCTGCGACGTCGCCGGTATGCTTCGTGCAAGACTACCACTACTCCTATGTCTTCTTCCGAGCAGCTCACTTCGTTGATGGTACCCTCTTATCTTCCGAGGACGCAACGAATATCGCAGCCTCGTTGGCGGATTACAGTACCTCACCATCACTCGACCGGATATATCCTATGCTGTCAACCGGGTCTGTCAGTATCTTCATTCTCCCCGTGATGCACATATGACTGCTGTCAAGCGCATTTTGCGGTATATTCGCCATACGGTGTCCTATGGCCTGCGACTGTGTGCCTCTTCCTCCACCTTGTTGTCTGCCTTCTCGGATGCGGATTGGGCTGGCAATCCTGATGATCGGCGATCCACGGGGGGATATGCAGTGTTCTTTGGTCCTAATCTGATCGCCTGGAGTGCTCGAAAGCAGCCTACGGTGTCTCGGAGTAGTACTGAAGCTGAGTACAAAGCAGTGGGCAATGCCACTGCTGAGCTGATATGGGTACAGTCTCTGTTACGAGAGCTGCGGGTTCCGCAGCCTCAGTCTCCTGTTCTTTGGTGTGATAATATAGGGGCTACATATCTGTCATCTAATCCAGTATTTCATGCCCGGACCAAGCACATCGAAGTTGATTATCACTTTGTGAGGGAACGTGTAGCACAGAGACTGCTTCGGATCAAGTTCATCTCTTCTAAAGATCAACTTGCAGACATCTTCACGAAGCCACTGCCCTTGCCTTTGTTTCAAGGTTGTCGGCGCAATCTTAACCTGCTAGATGTTCAGTGACACGGTTAAGATTGAGGGAGGGTGTTAGACATTGTATATATGGTAGTCTCTGTATTTGTACGTGTATGATTGTAACTCTGTACACTATATATATAATACCAAAGCCAACCCTAAGGGTGTTGAGCGTTCCCACAAATCATTGTTTTACAAAGAGATTGTATCAAGAACCCACGCCCTTCCCTCCCGTGGTGCTCCCGAGAGCGCCGCTGGGGGGCCTGATTGCCACAGCCAACCCCCCCCGAACACCTCCCTTCCCTTTCGCCGCTGCCGCCGGTTTCGGCCGCGGTGGCGGAGGCCCTCGGTACCTAAGGTGCTAGGGGTGGAGGTCACGGGAATTCTCATCGATGGGGCTACTCGGGCGGCGCCAATGAAGAGGGTCGCCGGTGGTGGTTGGGACGACGATCCCTGGCTAGGCGGCGGTTGCATCCGCCCCGGATCTTCGCAGATCATGGGCGGTGGAGGCATACCGTGGGCCAAGGCACCCCGCCTAGGCTCGCTGTCTTGAGGCGGCGCGAGGGGGCTTGGGGCGGAGGAGGTGCCGTGGTGGCGGCGTTGAGGCGCGGATCCGAGGATCTCCTCGGCGGCGTTGACGCAGAGCTGCCATGGCGGGCGGTGGCTGCAGTGGGCCTTGGCTTGGATCCGATCTGGGCCTGCGGCTGCAGCTACGTGCTTGGTCCTGGTGGGATGCTTCAGCGACGGCCAGGATCATCTTCTCCTCTTCTTTCGGCTGGTGGTGTGGGGGCTGCTGGCTTGGATCGAATAATGGCGGTGGTCCTAGGATTTCTTCTATCGCCAAGATGATGATCTGTTGGTGCTTGTCGCCATCGATCTGGCAGAAGTGGCATGTTCCGGAAGGCTACGCCGGTGCTTCACTGGATGTTTTATGCCTGGAATTTGCCGGATCGGGTGGGATTCGGTCGTGCGCACCCGTGTTTTATTCTGACCATTTGGTTTCAGAGGGAGCACTTCGAAGCTTTGTTGGCTGTTAAATCATGGAGCATGTTTTCGTTCTGTGATGCTGGCGGAGAATGACATGGAAGCCGAGATCTGAGGTCTAGCAATGGTGGCTCGAGTCCTGATGGCAAGGAGGAATTAGCTTGGTGATTTGTGACTTGGTGCAGCGGTATACGAGTGGGGGCGACTGCACAGGAGAAGTTCAAAGCCTTACATTTCAGGGTGAAAATCCAAGGTCTGGCCTTAATTGGTTGTGTTTAGCAATGGTCTTGTTGAAGGCATTGTTTTGAGAGTGATGTCTTTCTTCAGGGTGAAAACCTAAAATTTATGATCGGGCGAAGACAACGCTTGTGCAATGTTACCTTCTTGGAGGCGGCGCTTTTGAAGAAGCTGAACTTCTGATGTTGTTCCGGTGGTGTTAGTACTGCTGTTTAAAGGAGTGGATCACTCTAGCGGGACTTTTTTTTGTAGTTCTTCTTTCTTTTTTAGCTGTGTGCATCCATAATGCCGCTAGGGCAATGCTATGTTACAGAGGTTGAGTGTAATTGGTATCTTTCTTTATTAATATATGCTCCTTATCGAAAAAAAAAACTAAGATTAATTAATGTACCTTGGTAAGAAACGTTTTCAGCTGCATCGAAGAAGACACATCTCCAACATCATAGCCCTTGGGGTTCCGGGAGAAGGAAAACCCGGCACCGACTGGCGAATCAACAAACACAATACTCGCAGCCTTGGTCCAGGAGTGGGGATGGTACTGCAGTCGTGGTAGAGTCCCGTCGTAGGGTTCGATGACGAGCTTCAACGGTCCTGCAGACGGAATTGCATTACGTATCCAACCGAACGAAACAAAGTACATGCACTGCAAGCAAAGGTAAAACAAATACTCTGTATCTCATCCCATGCACACTCTACCATGGCGTGTAAATTCCAACAATTAACTGCTCACCTATCTCGAACATGAGTGCACTGAGCGCGGAGCAGCGGTCGCCGCCGGTGAGCCAGAGCAGGACGGGGTCGCGTCGTGGGTCGCCCTCCGACTCAATGAAGTAGTAGAACAACTCCGCGCCGTTCTCCTCATCCACGGTCACGTACCTGCCAACAATGGAGGAGCCGGCCGGTGAGAATGGTCTATACGTATCAAAGCGCTAGACCATATATATCCATAAATACCCTGTCTCGAGGTGGAATGGAAGCGCGCCGTCGAAGCCTGGAAGGCTTTGGACCAGCGTCGCGTCTGCGGGGAGGCGACAGGAGAAGAAGCACAGGAGGAAGAAGACTAGCAGCAGGGGGCGAGAGCGAGACACTCGCATCTGCGCCTCCATGCTTTCTTTCCGCAAGCATCGAGCGACACACAAGGGAGCATTTATATCAATCCGGTGGCTTAGGCTGCGCAGATGATCAGATCGGATAATAAGAAAATAAAGTATAGTTAGACGCCTTTGTCCGTATGGGCTTGCATCTCCTGCATTTACGCACGTCTGACCAAGCATCCACTGGTGCTGTCACGTATGAGTACAGAAAAATGTCAAATAAAGTAGTTAGACGCCTTTGTCGTTCTTGAAGTACACCAGCACGCATATGCAAACAGTGAGGGCATCTCCGGTGGAGCGACCGCTCAGCGACTGTTTTCGTCCGCCGTGACCGGAAATGCGTCTGGGTCCTGCTCCAGCGGGACGAAGTAAAGTGACTGGCCCGTTCGCGGAGACACAAACCTGGCCCGAATATGCGCCAGGTTTGTGTCTCCGCGGACGCTCCACGGTCGCGCCGAGTGTCCGCCGAAAAAGACGTAGGACCCGCGCGTCAGTGGCAGGGAGGCCGATATTATTCCCGCCACTGGCCATTCCCCGCGCGTCAGTGGCAGGGAGGCCTGGCAGATGCAGATCAAAGCTAGCGTCGCGCAAATAGCCCTCCATCCGATCTTAGCGGAGGGCTACATGCTCGTCAAGAGAGAGGGGATCGTCGGCGTCGCTCCTCCGGCCTCGTCGGTGAGCTCGGTAAGTTCCCAGCTGCGTCCTGGAACTCCCGCTCCCTTGCAGGGCCACCCGGCGTCGCGGTTCGCCTCCGGCCTGCCGCCGGTGCAGTTGACGATAATCTTGCCGCCCTGGCTGCTAGGGACGAGAAGAGGCGTCTGGAAAAAGAGGCCGCAGCTGCCATCTACCGCAACCTCGCGAAAGAGGTAATTGAGGTCCAAAAGCGGACGCCGAAGTCAAATTGCTTGACACCGAGGCTAGGAGGATGGACGCCAAGGCCAAGATCCTTGCAGAGGACACTAGGATCATGCTAGCCGACTTGAGCAGCGTCGATGACGACACCAGGGCCTGGTTCATGAAGATGCGCGCCGAAATCCACGCGTGAGACGCCTGATCGCCGACGCCATGCGCCCAGCACCTTGGCCTTCTTTTGGACATTTTTATTGTTGTTCAACCCTTGTTGTGCCCCTTTTGGACTCCACTTTGCGTCGTACCATCTGCAAAGTGTGAACTTGTTTCAGCCCTCAATGTGCGGCTGTAAAATTTCGTGCAAAGTTGACGCTAGTTCCTCTTTTTTGAATTCTGGTCTGCGCCGAAAATGCGTCGCCCCGCTGGAGCCAGCTCCAGACGCAAACGGACGCGCGACCATTTCCTCGTCCGCCAGGCGACGCAAACGGACACCCGCGAATATTTTGGGTGTCCGAAATGCGTCACACCGCCCTGACAAATCGAAAAATATATTACTAGTACCTCTCACTTGCGGAGCGCGGACCGTGCGGGTGCACCGACGTACTTTGATCAAACAAGAGATGCTTTCTTCCGGTCATGGTCTTTGTTTGCATACAGCTTTGGTAGAATTTACTGAAGCCGGAGGATAAAATGGAGTTGGAGGAGATCATATCACGCGTGATGATCCAGGCTCTCGGGCTGATATACCCCTAAAGCTCATAAACACACATGAGAGAGAGAGAGAGAGCGAAATAGCAATCAGATCTTTTGGTACCTGTTCGGCATTCAAGCTCGTCGGTCTACATTAGTGACTAGCTTGAAAGTTCAGATAGATTTGGAGATGGGATTCTTTTGAAGAAGCGGGGAAAGGGTAGCTTCTGAGAGAAGCCATCCTAGAAGCCGAAAAGAAATCCCTCTAAGCATGGTAGTGCAGAGCGTGTTTTTACACATGGCTGATATGGCTTGTTACACGTGTATCCAACAGTCACTTAATTAAGAGTCGACGATGAGCCTCTATATCACACAGGGTTAAATAATCCGTGTGTTACGGGTCTTTTTTGCATACGATTTACTTGGTGAAAATAGTTTTCCATAGGTAGGCCCGCAATAAAACGAATAGGTGTGTGAGCACTGCTGCATCGGCCAAGCTGCAGGAAGAACCAAGGCTGCTGCGTGTGTTCATCGACAAGGTTCTGCCACATCGATAGGTACAAATCTATCAAGTGTTGTTATGTGTGTTAGTCAATCAAACAAGCAAATGTCATCCTATACTTGCTGTACTAACACATGGTGTTGTTTATGGATCCGGCCAGGCTGCAGCGTGCCTGCGTTATCCGAACAGTTGGCGTACCAGTCTCTCCCGTCGTTAGGGCATCTCTTGTGGGCGACGTATTTCGGACATCAAAATAGATGCGTCACATCTATTTGCGTCGAGTTGAATGGTTGAAATTAACCACGCGTTCGTTTGCGTCTAGGGATGTCCCAGCAGACCGACGCATAATTTTTTCCCCATGGATAAAACCTATATTTTACATTAATAAAAACATAAAAAGACTTAAAAATGGTCAGAAAGGTCTGCTAAAACCTAGCTATGGGAGCTCGTCGTCACTGACGAGGTTGATGAACTCCGGCGTCGGCCATGGAAGCTGGTACGGCGGCGGTGGAGGAGGAAGGGCAGCCTGCGGCAACTGCTGCCAGGCCATCGGCGGCGCACGAGGCTGTGGTGAAGGTGGCCACGGATCCCAGGCTGTTGAAGGAGCAGGAGTCGGCGCGCGGTCGTTCGAACGCGTCGGCGTGGCCGGAGGAGTCGCCGGCCTCCCCTGCACGAGCGCCGACTCGCGAAACTGGATGGCGCACCCGTCCCACATAGCGAGCTCGTTGAGCTCGTCGAGTTCGCTATTGGCCAATGCCTTGGTAATGGCCTCTTCCTCGCTAATGTCCGGTGGCTGGGTCTCCGGATCCCACGCCGGTCCGCCGTCGTCGTGGTCGTTGTCTCCGCCGCTCAGCCTCGGCGGTGTAGTCGTCGTTGTTGTCGTCGTCGTCCTCGTCCTTGTTGTCGTTCTTGTCTTCTTCCATGGCGATCTCGCGATTGAAGTAGTCTGAGTCGTCGAGGTATCCCGCTCGACGGCGCGCGTCGAACTCCCACGTCCCGACCGAGATCCAGTTGTAGGAGTTGAGCGCGTACCGCATCTTCTCGGAGATCGGCCAACAAGATGGCTCGGCGGCTGCACACCTCATCACGGCGCTTTCGGCCCTCGCGTGGCACGGGGGGACCGGAACGTGCCTGGAGTTGAGGTACCAGCCTCCTCCATGCAGGTTAGCGTCCGATCATGGCACCAGACGGTTTTCCTCCCAGAGGCGGCGCGCGAACTCGATGCGGGCGTACCGCTTGACCCGCGGCTTCTTGCCGGACCACGAGCCACTAGCCTGGTGGTCTTTCTTGGCTGTGTGGAACGGCCAACATTTCTTCCCCATGGCGTCGGTCGGGAGGTGTGCTTGTGACGGTAAATCACACGTCCGTTGGGAATCCCAAGAGGAAGGTATGATGCGTACAGCAGCGAGTTTTCCCTCAGAAAGAAACCAAGGTTATCGAACCAGTAGGAGATGAAGGCCACGTGAAGGTTGTTGGTGAAGGAGTGTAGTGCGGCGCAACACTAGGGATTCCGGCACCAACGTGGAACCTGCACAACACAATCAAAGTACTTTGCCCCAACTTAACAGTGAGGTTGTCAATCTCATCGGCTTGCTGAAAACAAAGGATTAAACGTATGGTGTGGAGAATGATGTTTGCTTGCAGAAAACAAAAAAGAACAATGATTGCAGTAGATTGTATTTCAGATGTAAAAGAATGGACCGGGGTCCACAGTTCACTAGTGGTGTCTCTCAATAAGATAAATAGCATGTTGGGTGAACAAATTACAATTGGGCAATTGACAAATAGAGAGGGCATAACAATGCACATACATATCATGATGACTACTATGAGATTTACTTAGGGCATTACGACAAAGAACATTGCATCTATGCCTAAAAAGTCCACCTTCGAGTTAGCATCCGCACCCCTTCCAGTATTAAGTTGCAAACAACAGACAATTGCATTAAGTACTGTGCGTAATGTAAACAATACAAATATACTTAGACAAAGCATTGATGTTTTATCCCTAGTGGCAACAGCATATCCACAACCTCAGGGGTTGTTGTCAGTCCCCCAGATTCAATAGAGACATGAACCCACTATCGAGCATAAATACTCCCTCTTGGAGTTACAAGTATCAACTTGGCCAGAGCCTCTACTAGCAACGGAGAGCATACAAGATCATAAACAACACATATATGATAGATCAATAATCAACTTGACATAGTATTCCATATTCATCGGATCCCAACAAACACAACATGTAGTATTACAAATAGATGATCTTGATCATGATAGGTAGCTCACAAGATCTAAACATGATAGCACAAGAGGAGAAGATAACCATCTAGCTACTGCTATGGACCCATAGTCCAAGGATGAACTACTCACGCATCAATCCGGAGGCGGGCATGGTGATGTAGAGCCCTCCGGTGATGATTCCCCTCTCCGGCAGGAGTGCCGGAGGCGATCTTCCGAACCCCCGAGATAGGGTTGACGGCGGCGGCGTCTCGGAACTGTTCTCGTATTTTGGCTCTCGGTACTAGGGTTTTCGCGTCGGAAGGATTATATAGGCGAAGGGCGAGTCGAGGGACGCCCGAGGGGCCCACCCCATATGGCGGCGCGGCCAGGGGTGGGGCCGCGCCCCCCTATGGTGTGGCCGCCTCGTGGCTCCTCTTCGTCTCTCCTTCGGACTTCTGGAACCTTCCGTGGAAAATAAGGCCGTGGGCTTTTGTTTCGTCCAATTCCGAGAATATCCGTAAACTAACTTTTCTGAAATAAAAAACAGTAGAAAACAGGAACTAGCACTACATCATCTTGTTAATAGGTTAGTCCCAGAAAATGCAAAAAATCATTATAAAGTGTGAGTAAAATATGTAGGTATTGTCATAAAACAAGCATGGAACATAAGAAATTATAGATACGTTGGAGACGTATCAAGCATCCCCAAGCTTAGTTCCTACTCGCCCTCGAGTAGGTAAACGATAAAAAGAATAATTTCTCAAGTGACATGCTACCAACATAATCTTGATCAACACTATTTGTAAAGCATATGAGATGAATGAAGTGACCCAAAGCAATGGTCTATAGTTTGGTTGGCGGCCCAATGTTCTTCTCTAACAATATGCATACTCAAACCATTTAACTCATAGAAAATCTCCCTTACTTCAGACAAGACGAACATGCATAGCAACTCACATGATATTCAACAAAGGTGTAACAGGTTGATGGCGTCCCCAGATAACATGGTTACCGCTCAACAAGCAACTTATAAGAACTAAGATACATAAGCGACATATTCCTTACCACAATAGTTTTTAGGCTACTTTCCCATGAGCTATGTATTGCAAAAACAAAGAATGAATTTTTGAAAGGTTTTAAAGGTAGCACACAAGAAATTTACTTGGAATGGCAGAAAAATATCACATAGTAGGTAGTTATGGTGGACACAAATGGCATAGGTTTTGGCTCAAGGTTTTGGATGCACGAGAAGTATTCCCTCTCAGTACAAGGCTTTGGCTAGCAAGGTTATTTAAAGAAAACACAAGTATAAACCGGTACAGCAAAACTTACATAAGAACATATTGCAAGCATTATAAGACTCTACACTGTCTTCCTTGTTGTTCAAACACTTTTACCAGAAAATATCTAGACCTTAGAGAGACCAATCATGCAAACCAAATTTCAACAAGCTCTACAGTAGTTCTCCACTAATAGATTTAAACTACATGATGCAAGAGCTTAAACATGATCTACTTGAGAGCTCAAAACAATTGTCAAGTATCAAATTATTCAAGACAATATACCAATTACCACATGAAGCATTTTCTGTTTCCAACAAAATAACAATAAGTGCAGCGGCTTTCAGCTTCCGCCATGAACATGAATTAAGAATACAAGTGTTCATATGAAAAAGCGGAGCGTGTCTCTCTCCCACACAAGGATGTTTAGGATCCGATTTTATTCAGAGAATGAAAATAACAAAACGAAAATAAAAGCACACAGACGCTCCAAGTAAAGCACATAAGATGTGATGGAATTAAAATATAGTTTCACTAGAGTTGACCTGATAAATTGTCGATGAAGAAGGGGATGCCTTGGGCATCCCCAAGCTTAAACGCTTGAGTCTTCTTGAAATATGCAGGGATGAACCACGGGGGCATCCCCAAGCTTAGACTTTTCACTCTTCTTGATCATATCATATCATCCTCCTCTCTTGATCCTTGAAAACTTCCTTCACACCAAACTCAAAGCAATCTCATTAGAGGGTTAGTGCATAATCAAAAATTCACATGTTCAGCAAGGACACAATCATTCCCAACACTTCTGGACATTACCCAAGGTTACTGAAATTTAATGGAGCAAAGAAATCCACTCAACACAGTAAAAGAGGTAATGCGAAATAAAAGGCAGAATCTGTCAAAACAGAACAGTCCGTAAAGACGAATTTTTTCGAGGCACTTAACATGCTCAGATGGAAAAGCTCCAGTTGAATGAAAGTTGCGTACATATCTGAGGATTACTCATGAATTTTTTCAGCATTTTACGAGTTTTCTACAGAGAAAAAAGGCAAATTCGTGACAGCTAAAAATCTGTTTCTGCGCAGAAATCCAAATCTAGTATCAACTTTACTATCAAAGACTTTACTTGGCACAACAATGCAATAAAATAAAGATACAAAGGTATTGCTACAGTAGTAACAAGCACCTTCACTCAAATATAAAACAAAAATTGCAGAAATAAAATAATGGGTCGTCTCCCATAAGCGCTTTTCTTTAACGCCTTTTAGCTAGGCGCAGAAAGTGTAAATCGAGTAACATCAAGAGAAGAAGTATCAACATCATAATTTGTTCTAATAATAGAATCAAAAGACATCTTCATTCTCTTTCTAGGGAAGTGTTCCATACCTTTCTTAACAGGGAATTGATATTTAATATTTCCTTCTTTCATATCAATAATAGCACCAACGGTTCGAAGAAAGGGTCTTCCCAAAACAATAGGACAAGATGCATTGCATTCAACATCCAAAACAACAAAATCAACGGGGACAAGGTTATTGTTAACCATAATGTGAACATTGTCAATTCTCCCCAAAGGTTTCTTTATAGAATTATCAGCAAGATTAACATCCAAATAACAACATTCCAACGGTGGCAAGTCAAGCATATCATAAAGTTTCTTAGGCATAACAGAAATACTTGCACCAAGATCACATAAAGCATTACAATCAAAATCATTGACCTTCATTTTAATGATGGGCTGCCAACCATCTTCCAACTTCCTAGAAATAGAAGCTTCAAGTTTTAATTCCTCTTCCCTAGCTTTAATGAGAGCATTTGTAATATGTTTTGTAAAGGCCAAGTTTATAGCACTAGCATTAGGACTTCTAGCAAGTTTTTGCAAGAACTTAATAACTTCAGAGATATAACAATTATAAAAATCAAAACCATTATGATCTAAAGCAATGGGACCATTGTCCCCAACACTTTGAAAAATTACAGCACTTTTATCACAAACAGTTTCAGCAGTTTCAGGCAATTTTGCATGCTTTGTAGTAGAAGTAGAAACATTGCCAACACCAATTGTTTGACCATTGATAGTAGGAGGTTTAGCAACATGTGAAGCATCAACATTACTAGTGGTGGTAATAGTCCAAACTCTAGCTATATTATTTTCTTTAGCAAGTTTTTCTTCTCTTTCCCACCTAGCATGCAATTCAGCCATCATTCTAATATTGTCATTAATTTGAACTTGGATAGCATTTGCGATCAACATCAAGAGCAAGACTATCAACCTTAGAAGCAAGAACATCAATTTTACCAAACTTTTCCTCAACAGATTTGTTAAAAGCAGTTTGTGTATTAATAAATTCTTTAAGCATGACTTCAAGATCAGAGGGTACACTCCTACTATTGTTGTAAGAATTACCATAACCATTACCACTATTAGAAGGATATGGCCTATAGTTGTTGTTACCAAAATTATTCCTATAAGCATTGTTGTTGAAATTATTATTTTTAATGAAGTTCACATCAACATGCTCTTCTTGAGCAACCAATGAAGCTAAAGGAACATTATTAGGATCAACATGAGATCTACCATTAACAAGCATAGACATAATAACATCAATCTTATCACTCAAGGAAGAGGTTTCTTCAACGGAATTTACCTTCTTACCTTGAGGAGTCCTTTCAGTGTGCCATTCAGAGTAGTTGATCATCATATCATCAAGAAGCTTTGTTGCAGCACCCAAAGTGATGGACATAAAAGTACCTCCAGCAGCTGAATCCAATACACTACAAGAAAAGTTGCCATGGCCGACGAAGTTGAAGTCGCGCCGTGGTTGCTGGTGTACCATGGCCGACGATTTTGGTCCCTCCGTGGTGCATGTCAAAACTTTTTTTCTCGTTTTTGAGGCCACCTAGCCCGACGAAAGCGGCCAAAACGTCGCGTATGGTGGCCCGGGACGTGGTGCATCGCGAATTCTCGGGTTCGCCGGCCGATTCAACGCAAATCCGCACCGCCGAGGGATGTAGGGCCCAGATGGCAGCCTCTCTGGCATTGTTTTTTTTCTCGATCGCGCCATCTCGTTCAACGTTCTCCGATCGAGCCGTTTACGATGCAGGATCATGGGTCCCGCATGTCATCCTCTATGAACCAAAATTCTTTCTATTCTTGGATTTTTTTGACCCCCTGATTTCCGGCTACTTCCTTTTTCTTTTGATCCCTTGCCGCCTTGGAAACGTTGAGACCGCTCGCTGCTAAATGGGACCCGCATGTCATCCTCTATGTGCAATCAACTTTCTTTTCTTGGAGTTTTTTTGGCACCTCAAATTTGGTCACTTGCCTTTTCTTTCGATCCCCGCCGCCTCTCAAACGGTGA
>NC_061510.1:10435791-10452537 GCF_022539505.1 Lolium rigidum | reverse complement strand
TTTCACTTGTGTTATGTCAACGACTTGTGTACTACACCATGCAGTGGTACGCTGGGTCATCACAACCGCCTCCAGTGCATAGCAGCAGTGCCTCCTCTGTCCTCTCTCTCGCCTCCACGGCCGACCAAGAGGAGCAGTAGGGGCGCTCTGCCGCTGCACCAGAAGCAGCGCAGATAAGGCCACCCTTCAGCAGCCGACGAAGATCTGGCGCAGCTGTGCTCCTCCTCGCCTCCATGGCCGGCCAGGAGCTCGATGACGCCGTTGGTCGCAGGCAGGGACGCTTTTCCCCCCTCGCCGCCGAGGCCAGGGAAAAACGCCTCCCGCTGCAGTCGATCTGCAGAAGGTGGTTCGCCGCCACATCTTTATTGAGCTGAGCGGTCGCCGTCCTCTCCACTCCCACCTCCGACCACCGGAGAAACAAAGAGAGAGGGAAGAACCCTAGATCGGACGAGATCCAGGCGGGATGATCTCCTCCACCGCTCGCACTACTGGGCATCAAGCCCCCTACTGGCATAAAGCCACTACTCCTAGCTAGACTATGTACTCCGGCGCCTCCCCTCCACCCATCTCGACCGGCGGCGCCGGCGAGATTGGCTTTGGTTCGGCCCGGTCTCTTAGAAGAGACGCTCAGCTACTGTAGCTGCGCGAGAGAGGGGAGGGGGGGAATGCGCTAGAGGTTGCTCGTGTTGGGTTTTTCTCATGACTTCGCAGGCACGGGACGTTGACAGGAGATTCGCCAACTTGTGAATTATTTGTGCACAACAATGTTCTCAGTGCCCTCAAGTTAAATTGATCCGTGACGCGCGCGTGCGCGCGTGCGCGCGTGCGTGCATGATTCCAGTACTGCGATGTTGCCAATGTCGCGTACGTCACGGGTGTTTGTCTATGTGGTGTACACGGCACACTTGTAGATTATTTTCGTGTGAATGCCTATTCGGTCCATGGTACATACAGATCGCTTCACCTCCACCCTGTAACTGCCTGTATGTATCTGTTTGCAAGCTTACCCTGTGACGCTGAAGTCGAACGAACAGGACGACGGTGCCATTTCCTAGATGGATCTATACGTCGTCGCCGCCCGTGCAGGTCCTAAGAGCATCTCCAACAGGCGCGCTATATAGGCCGCGCGGCATAAAAACGTCCGATATAGCGCGCGCGGGACAGAATCAGGCGCTCCAGCAGGCGCGGTAAACGGCGCGGTGCTGTAAAATTTTTAGGGCGCGCGGCGTTTTGCACAATCCGGAGCGGCATATCCGGCGCGTCGGCTACGGCGCGCGGCATCGCTCGTCCAACCGCGAAAAATCCCCGCGCTGAAACTTCCTCCCCCGCGTCGCTGCCCCGAGCCCAATCCGTCGTCTCCGCGCGCCGCCGGCGATCCCGACGATGGACGACCCCTCCGGCAACCCGCCGACCCCTCCCTACTACGTCACACCCTCCGCCGCCGCCGCCACTTCCGCCGCGCCGGCGCCAAACCCTAGCGGCGGCGCCGACGCCGGGAACCCAACGGCCGCTGCGCGGGCGCTGTTCGTCCCGCCGCGCGGGGGCACTACACGCGGGCGGCTGCCGCGGCGCGGATGGCCGCGCGAGGCACCGGCAACGCGCGGCCCGCGCCGAGGAGGGGGAAGGCGCCGTCAACGAAACGGCCTCACGTCGGCCCCGCCGCCGTCGCGCCACCACGAGCGAAGGCGCCCGTCCCCCGCCGACAGCCTCCTCCTCCGGCGCCGAACCAGGCGCCTTCTCCTCCTCCTCCTCCGCCGACCCAGCCGACGCCTCCGTCCGGCAACCCAAGATGACGAGGACGAAGAAGAAGGTGTTGACTTGGAAAATGCGGAAGTGTGATATGCATTTGTGATATGCATTGTTTCACTTTGTCCATTTGAACCATATGTCGTGTGTCATTGTTGAACTACGTCATTTTGTGTGTCCTTGTTGAACTATGTGATGTTGTTGCACTTTGTGTCATTTATTTCATGAATTGTGTCATTTCTTTCATGAATTGTGAATGCAAAATAGACTAGAAATCTGTTTTCCGCGCCCGCGCGCTCGTATTTTGCGGCGCCTGGCGGAGGACCATTTTTCCTGCGCGCGCACGCGCTGTATTTTGCCGCGCCCGGCGGAGGAAAAAACGGCACAGCGCGCCATATCTGTTTACCGCGCGCGGATTCTTGGTTTTAGCGCGCCGCGATATAGCGCGCCTGTTGGAGATGCTCTAACTAAAGTTAGCACTTACTTCGTTCTAAATTATTTAGGTAACTAATTTGAAACAGAGGGAGTACTATACTACACTCACTTTTTTCAAAATTAACTAGCCACAATGGGAGTATCATAAGTACTATCATGCATGCCATGTAGGCAAAAATCTTATGTGGCACATCAATTAATGAGGAGAGATGTGAGAGTAGTATCATAGGTAGATACGGTATCATAGCACGTAAAACTAGAAATTTTAGTGGCAAACACATCGTGTACACATATTTGCATTGAGATTCTACAAAACATTAAATATGATGGAACTATGATACTAATTTATGATACTATGCATTGTAGATGTTGTATCATAAACTAGTATCATATGTATGATACTAGTCTATGATACTTCCCATTGTGACTAGTCTTTAGGTGTCCAAGTTCTAGTCAGATTTGATGTTGATTGTCTCATTTCAGAAAAAGTTGGAACGACTAATTTAAAACCGAGGAAGTAATAATCATACATGGTTTTAGCCTAATCTAGTAAGCAACTGATTCTCGAGTTAGCATCTGATTAGCAATTAACATATTCAGCACTACCTTATGTACTCTCTCTCTCTGTCTCTGTCTTATATAAAAAAATAAGTGGGCGAGCATCCGTGCACGCAGGGCATTAGTTCCCAGAGTGGTAGGAACGTATAGGTGGTCTGATGTTTGAAGTTGTTGCCTCAACTAACAATATCTAAAGGTTTTGACTTTGTGTAGAATTATCTTCTTTTCAGCTAAACAACTTGCGTACCGTTGTATATGACCGCTAGATAGTGGGGGGCGTGGGGTAGTGCATGATAAGAAAGTTAAGCTATTGAAAGGACGTACTCATGTACGTGCATCGTGCGGCACAATTCTGAGATAAAGACTGATGCATGCATGGTAGTAGGAATGTGCACTAACTAGCCGCAAATGCACGATAACTTTAGGCAGTGCATTGTCTGAGAGCCGCCAATCTGCAAAAGGCAGCTCGCCGCTAAGTTAGTGCACAATCCAAATCGCCAAGTAGCAGGAAGCCGACGTTTAAGATCTTTTTAGAAAACGAAATCTGTGTACTGTTATTGTCTCTGCACCGGCAATGTATACGATTGAACCCAATTGGCTACTTTATAGACACGTTATACTTCGGTTGGAGGATACGGTGAAAGCATTTATTTTCCAACATGAGTGACTGCATAATCACAGGATTGCGGCTCCTTCCGCCTAGCTAACTTTTGGGCTTTTAATGTTCGTTTTATGTAATGCACTTTTTGAGAACTCTGGGTTTAGACGGCTGTGTGCATCGTAGCTATGCATAGACCGGGTGAATGCTTAAACTTTTTAAATAATGAAGCACCCTTTATCAAAAAATAGACTTGTTATACTTTATTACACTTTACCGATGTATACATTGCTTGTATGTAGCGAATTTGCACACCCTGATCTTTTTTGCATGTCTTTAGTCTGCATTTAGGTTGGCTTTTGTTGTGGTTTTTCTTGCTTATATGCAATAAGCCGAACCAAACAGCAAACCTACCACACCCATAAGTAGAAAACCAATATACATTTATCCTCAAATCCATAGTTGAGATACCAAAAAAAAAACCATAGTTGAGATACCTAATTGCCAAATGGATTCAAGGAATTCTCACATCACATAGCCCACAGTAGCTTTTCCACAAATTCATAGGGCACAACTTCTTTCGAATAAGGCACTACCCAACCATACATGCCTATATATAATTAATTATATCCTCTAACTTACAAACCTGGTTGATTTTTCACCGCGGAATTCATTCAAATTCTCGTATTCACCGCGGTAGAGGATGCAGTCGTTGATGCATGCATGTATCTTCAGAACCTCTAAACCTAGAGGGCAGACAACATTCTTTGCTTCGTACGTAGTGGCGGGCAACTCGTTATTCTTTGGAAACATATTCTTCAACATTTTCAGCAAGTTTTCAAATGCCGAGTCAGCTACACCTGCACTGTGCCTTCCATCTCAGCAAATCCGAGTGTGCAGCCCAGCTTTTTCAGACCATCATCGCATCCGGGGTACAGCGCCTTCCTGTGATCCTCTAACATGCGATCCAAATTCTCCCTCTCTTTTTCAGTTTCGCAGCGTCTCCGTGCATCGGCAATGGTCCGACCAAGATCATCAACGGGATCATCACGTGCCTCTTCTTCACCTTCCCCTTCACCTTCCCCTTCACCTTCAACATCCTCCATGAAAGTATCACCGAAATGAGCAAGATAGCTTTCATCGATGAAATCATCCCCTTCTTCATCTTCTTCCATTATAACCCCTCTTTCTCCATGCTTGGTCCAACAATTATAGCTTGGCATGAAACCGTGCCGAAGCAGGTGCATGTGAACATCTCTTGAGGAAGAGTAACCATTCCGATTCTTACATTTAACACATGGACAGATAACAAAACCCCTGCTTGTTCGCATTGGCCACTACGAGGAAATCTTTCAAACCCGCACTGAACTCGCCGGAGAGTCGGTTACCGTACATCCATTGTCGATTCATCTGCATTATTATAATATAAAATATATAATTAACCAGATACAGAATATAGTGGGATCACCTGTGAACTTGTATAAGAGGGAATGCAAACCAATATGTTCAGCTTTCCATATGTGAGCGTCATGCCAAGTCAGAGAAACAAGTCAATAATGCAGCTTTTGAAGAACAAGATGGCACGCAAAATTATTATCTAGTAGTATGACAAGTTTATTTGTACTACGGGCTAGATAGCGAGTGATAGCATGCCAAACTAAGTCCTTACTTTGTTAGCTTACAATGAACTAGATACAAAACAATGGCATCACCTGTAGTACAGGGAATGCAAGCCAACATGTTCATGGAGTAAAAAATTGGCACAAACAACATAGTAGCAGGCCATAATTTTTGTAACAACGACTGAGCAAGATAAAGTTATGATGGCTAGATCTACAGAGCAGGGAATGTAAACCAAATATAGAAGTTACGATGCCAAAAGCTATAGACCAGGGAATGCGAACCAACATGTGCAATTACTTAAAATTGGCCATGAACTAAATAATAGCAGGATGTTACTATAATACCTATAATTTTTGTAACAACGACTGCGCAAGATAGAAGTTATGATGGCTACATCTACGGAGCAGGGAATGCAAACCAAAATGTTCAATCGCTTAAAGTTAGCAATGAAGTAGAAAATAGCAACGTGTTACGGTCATAGCTAGGAATGAACTAAAAGAGCTTCGAGACAAACAAGCATCCGAACCCAGAACATGGCGCTAAAACAAGGGACTTACATTAGGAGAAGCACTCTGTGGGAGTCACAGCAGATCTTCCTGGGTTGATAGATCCGGTGATGAAGTACGCTACATGTGCTACTTGGGATTGGAGAGACGGCCATTACACTTCATGGTTACTCATCTCATCTGCAAAAAAGTAACGGCGCGTCGTTAGCACAAACAGGTTCCCCCAAGATTAAACAAGAACTTGCAGGCAAGCAATAGAAAAGCGACAGTAGAAGAGTTTAGATCATGCACGGCGCCGGTGAAGCAGATCCGGTTCATGCACAGCGGTGTCGGTGAGCAAGATACGATGCGGTGGACGACTGATCCGGCGAAGCGGCTCCTGTGGGGTGGACGATACCGCAGCTGAAGCGACTGCGGTAGACTGCTGGATGAGCATATGGTTTCGAGGTACGGCGGGGATGATCCGGTCCGGTTGATGACGGCGTCGATGAAGCGGCTCCGGCAGGCAGCCGGATGACGAGGATCGCGAGGGCTCGGGTAGGCCATGGAAGTCCGGCGGGGATGTTCCGGTGCGGTGGTCTTGGAGGTGGGAGAGAGGGACTTGGGAAGTTCCGGTGGGTGGTCTGAGGGAAATGAATTTTTTTTGGGAGGGTTTCCGGGCTAGGGAGGTGGTGATTCAAAAAATGACGGGCAGACCCCCCTACCAACCGACTTTGCTGCCATCTCCACAGGGGTAGAATGGGAATTTGGAAGCGTGTGAAATTTTTGTATTTTGTGGGCGGGAAGTTTTGCCGCTATGAGATTTTGAATTTGGCCACCGTCCAAGTATAATGATAAAAAAATGTGAGACCGTACTAGTACCTCTGTTCAAGGCCGAGTGCAAAATCAAATCATCATCACGTTGAAAATTTGTTACCAACTTACCATGATCATGATATACCTCTGAAAATGGGCGCATCCACTAAAACTTGCAAAGTATAATGATACAAATTTGTGAGACCGTACTAGTACTTATGTTCAAGGTCGAGTGCAACATCAAATCATCATTACATTGAAAATTGTGTTACCATGATCATGATATTTCTCCGAATTTGGCGCATCCGCTAAATCTCGCAAAGGATAATGATAAAAAAAAATGTGAGATTGTACTAGTTCTTATGTTCAAGGCCGAGTACAAGATCAAATCATCATCACGTTGAAATTTGTTACAATGATCATGACATATCTCTAAAATTGGTGCATCCGCTAAATCTTGCACGTGGCGCATCTCGGTGCGGAGCAACAGGTCGGTGCTATCAAGGTTGAGGCGTCGGTAGCGTCATCGGGCTCTCCTCTCTTGATAGATCTTCTACATGGCGCGGCGCACCACCCGCCGATAAGCAGTCACATGTGAGACCGAGGTGGAGACGTCCCCGGCATCCTCGAGGCGCGGTCGCCCTTCTACGAGCCAGCGTCGACTCAAGGTATGAATCCATGTGGTGCCTTAGATTTATTTTTCTTCTCTTATGATTATTTTGAGCCGAACATGCGTGCTCTTTCTCTGAATATATTGCTTGAAAAGCTTACCAAGTTACTTAAATTCACTTCGTTCTTAATCTTGCGAGCTAATATTGTTATTTTTAATGAACGGTCGTGCGCGCAAGCAGAATTATTTGTGGGTGTGTTGAGCTGTTAGGCATAAGTCGAAATCCTCATCTAAACGAGGCCTCAGCTTAACACATAAAAAAGGTGTTCAATCTCGCCCACAATACCCTCTTCTTTCCTCTCCCTTTATTGGAACTTGTTTTGCAGACAAGAAAGTGGCACGTGTAATGTGAGTAAAACCCTCTTAGCCAAAATCATCTACGAGCAAGATTTTCTATATTGTAGATGCCCCAATTGACTCTCATCCCCAAAGTAGTTTTTTTATGTCAGTATAGACTTCTTTACTAGATGTATACTATAGTACATGGCATGCATTTGCCTAATGAGCAGCATTGTATTGCTATTCTAGCCAACCTGATCGATATGTCAAGCTTCATGCACGAGATGCCATGTTTAATTTACTCCTCGCTCTGATCCATATTTCTTGATGTGAAATGAATGTGAATCGGAGGGAGTACTTTTCTTAGATAGTACTATACATTTCAAAAAAACTACTACATCACAAATGCATCAAAAGAGTACTACATCACAAGACCACCACGGTTGTACTAGTAGAGTTTAATGCTGAACTTCCAAAGGGATTAAGATTACACATATGAACTTTAAACATGACCGGGAGCATGAGGGCCAGCAGCGGGGCGTTGACGTGGAGCAAGCTAGGCAAGACGTAATTCCGGAGGAAGAGGCCATAGGACGCGTGCTTGGCACGGTTGGAGGGCGGTGTTTCCCCCTATGTACTTAGGCCTACACCCATCGCATGTTGGATCAGGCTGTGGATGTCCTTCTAGAGAAATTTGCCACATAATGGGCAAAATAGCTCCCCGCGCATGCAGAAACGAATTTCATCACCCTTCAGCCGCTTGAGAACATAGCGGCTTTTCCGGTCCCTGCGCACCTAGCTTGTTGTTGTCCATGTCATCAGAATACTCCTATGAATTATCAAGTACTACATAATCAGGTTTTTTATGACAGATCGAATAAATACTCCACTAACATAATCAAACCTTAGAAACCCTAAAATTAAATGTGTAGAACAAGTAAATGGCAGAACAAATCGTAATAAATCATGAGAAACCCTATGAACAACCATGAACATAAGCCACAACAATTGCAAGTCCACTAAGTATGAACACATAAATTGATTATGTGACTACATGGCAGATTAGTCGAAATTAAACTAGAATCCGATCTTACGAATCGTAGAATCAATTACATCTACAAGAACAAGGTAGGATATCAAATCAATCAAGAACCAGGCTCGTGCAAACCATGTGAACAGCAATATGACACAAAGAGGGTTGGGACAGTTTCGGTAAAAGAGAAGTACCTCCTCGTCATCACCCTCAACATCCTCCTGGAACTGAACGTTTGGGCCGAAATCGTCGAAGGGGTCGATGAAGAAGGGGATGCCTTGGGCATCCCCAAGCTTAGACGCTTGAGTCTTCTTGATATATGCAGGGGTGAACCACCGGGTGCATCCCCAAGCTTAGAGCTTTCACTCTTCTTGATCGTAGTATATCATCCTCCTCTCTTGACCCTTGAAAACTTCCTCCACACCAAACTCGAAACAACTCATTAGAGGGTTAGTGGACAATAAAAATTAACATGTTCAGAGGTGACACAATCATTCTTAACACTTCTGGACATTGCATAAAGCTACTGGACATTAATGGATCAAAGAAATTCATCCAACATAGCAAAAGAGGCAATGCGAAATAAAAGGCAGAATCTGTCAAAACAGAACAGTCCGTAAAGATGGATTTTATTAGGCCACCAGACTTGCTCAAACGAAAATGCTCAAATTGAATGAAAGTTGCGTACATATCTGAGGATCATGCACGTAAATTGGCATAATTTTCTGAGCTTCCTGCAGGGCAGTGGGCTCAGATTCGTGACAGCAAAGAAATCTGGAACTGCGCAGTAATCCAAATCTAGTACTTACTTTTCTATCAACGGCTTAACTTGGCACAACAAAACTCAAAACTAAGATAAGGAGAGGTTGCTACAGTAGTAAACAACTTCCAAGACACAAATATAAAACAAAATACTGTAGCAAAATAACACATGGGTTATCTCCCAAGAAGTTCTTTTCTTTATAGCCATTAAGATGGGCTCGGCGGTTTTAATGATGCACTCGCAAGAAATAGTATTTGAAGCAAAAGAGAGCATCAAGAGGCAAATACAAAACACATTTAAGTCTAACATGCTTCCTATGCATGGGAATCTTGTAAATAAACAAGTTCATGAAGAGCAAAGTAACAAGCATAGGAAGATAAAAGAAGTGTAGCATCAAAAATTTCAGCACATAGAGAGGTGTTTTAGTAACATGAAAATTTCTACAACCATATTTTCCTCTCTCATAATAACTTTCAGTAGCATCATGAGCAAACTCAACAATATAACTATCACATAAAGCATTCTTATCATGAGTCTCATGCATAAAATTATTACTCTCCACATAAGCATAATCAGTTTTATTAGTTGTAGTGGGAGCAAATTCAACAAAGTAGCTATCATTATTATTCTCATCAAGTGTAGGAGGCATAGTATAATCAAAGAAAATTTTCTCCTCAATGCTTGGGGGACTAAAAATATCATGAAAACCAGCTTCCCCAAGCTTAGAACTTTCTATATCATTATCAACAATGGTGTTCGAAGCGTTCATACTAATATTACTACCAGCATGCAAATAAGGTTCCATAGGTTTTTTAATTTTCGCACCAAACAATCCATGTTTTAATTCAGGAAATAGAATAAGAAGCTCATTGTTGTCCATTATGCCAAACTAGTGTAAACAAGAAACAACAAGATGCAATTGCAGGATCTAAAGGAAATAGCTTTGAGCACACACACGACGGCGCCAGAAAAATACTTTACCTGGGACCGGTGTATGAGAGCCTTTTACCTTTCCTCCCCGGCAACGGCGCCAGAAAAGTGCTTGATGTCTACGTTCCCCCTCCTTTCCTGTAGACAGTGTTGGGCCTCCAAGAGCAGAGGTTTGTAGAACAGCAGCAAGTTTCCCTTAAGTGGATACCCAAGGTTTATCGAACTCGGGGAGGAAGAGGTCAAAGATATCCCTCTCATGCAACCCTGCAACCACAAAGCAAGAAGTCTCTTGTGTCCCCAACACACCTAATAGGTGCACTAGTTCGGCGAAGAGATAGTGAAATACAGGTGGTATAAATAAGTATGAGCAAGTAGCAACGATGCCGAGAAAAGTGCTTGGCGTGTAGTTGATGGTGGTGGTATTGCGAGCGAGTAGTAACGCAGTAAAACGAGTAAACGAGCAGTAGTAACTCAGCGAGTAGTAACGCAGCGAGTAGTAAACAAGCGGTAGTAAACAAGCAGTAGTAACTCAGCGGTATTTAGGAACAAGGCCTAGGGATTACACTTTCACTAGTGGACACTCTCAACATTGATCACATAACGAACGGATAAATGCATACTCTACACTTTTGTTGGATGATGAACACATTGCGTAGGATTACACGAACCCTCAATGCCGGAGTTAACAAGCTCCACAATAATGCTCATGTTTAAGTAACCTTTAGTGTAAGATAGATCAACGCTACTAAACCAAGTACTAGCATAGCATGCACACTGTCACCTTCATGCATATGTAGGAGGAATAGATCACATCAATATTATCATAGCAATAGTTAACTCCATAATCTACAAGAGATCATGATCATAGCATAAACCAAGTACTAACACGGTGCACGCACCGTCACCTTTACACACGTGCGGGAGGAATAAACTACTTTAATAACACATCACTAGAGTAGCACATAGATAAATTGTGATACAACATGCTGCAATCATAAAGAGATATAAATAAGCACCTCACTATGCCATTCAATGAGTAAGTATTCTGTGAAATCTAGCCTAAGAGACCCACACGGTGCACACACTTGTCACCTTTACACACGTGGGACGAGGAGTCTCCGGAGATCACATAAGTAAAACTCACTTGACTAGCATAATGACATCTAGATTACAAGCATCATCATATGAATCTCAATCATGTAAGGCAGCTCATGAGATTATTGTATTGAACTACATAGGAGAGAGATGAACCACATAGCTACCGGTACAGCCCCGAGCCTCGATGGAGAACTACTCCCTCCTCATGGGAGCAGCAGCGGTGATGAAGATGGCGGTGGAGATGGCAGCGGTGTCGATGGAGAAGCCTTCCGGGGGCACTTCCCCGCTCCGGCAGGTGCCGGAACGGAGATCCTGTCCCCCGGATCTTGGCTTCGCGATGGCGGCGGCTACGGCAGGTTTACGTGGGTTTCGTCAATTGGTATCGGGTTTTCTGATCCAGGGGCTCTTTATAGGCGAAGAGGCGGCGCAGGAGGGCTGACGGGGGGCCACACCATAGGGCGGCGCGGCCCCTCTCCGGCCGCGCCGGCCCTAGGGTTTGGTGGCCCCGTGGCCCCCTCCGGTCCTTCCGCGGTGTTCTGGATGCTTCCGATGAAAATAGGAACTTTGGCGTTGATTTCGTCCGATTCGAGAATATTTCGTTACTAGGATTTCTGAAACCAAAAACAGCGAGAAAACAGAGCCGGCACTTCGGCATCTTGTTAATAGGTTAGTTCCAGAAAATGCACGAATATGACAGAAAGTGTGCATATAACATGTAGATAACATCAATAATGTGGCATGGAACACAAGAAATTATCGATACGTTGGAGACGTATCAGCATCCCCAAGCTTAGTTCTGCTCTTCCCGAGCAGGTAAAACGATAACAAAGATAATTTCTAGAGTGACATGCCATCATAAACTTGATCATACTATTTGTAAAGCATATGTAGAGAATGCAGCGATCAAAACAATGTGTATGACATGAGTAAACAAGTGAATCATAAAGCAAAGACTTTTCATGAATAGCACTTCAAGACAAGCATCAATAAGTCTTGCATAAGAGTTAACTCATAAAGCAATAATTCAAAGTAAAGGTATTGAAGCAACACAAAAGAAGATTAAGTTTCAGCAGTTGCTTTCAACTTGTAACATGTATATCTCATGGATATTGTCAACATAGAGTAATATAATAAGTGCAATAAGCAAGTATGTAAGAATCAATGCACAGTTCACACAAGTGTTTGCTTCTTGAGGTGGAGAGAAATAGGTGAACTGACTCAACATTGAAAGTAAAAGAATGGTCCTCATAGAGGAAAAGCATCGATTGCTATATTTGTGCTAGAGCTTTGATTTTGAAAACATGAAACAATTTTGTCAACGGTAGTAA
The DNA here is from genome assembly GCF_022539505.1 of Lolium rigidum. Classification (NCBI taxonomy): domain Eukaryota; kingdom Viridiplantae; phylum Streptophyta; class Magnoliopsida; order Poales; family Poaceae; genus Lolium; species Lolium rigidum. The sequence continues at coordinate 10,440,175 of NC_061510.1, read as the reverse complement.
TAAAGCATATGCATCATGTAAATTATATCTTATAAGTTGCAAGCCTCATGCATAGTGTACTAATAGTGCCCGCACCTTGTCCTAATTAGCTTGGACTACCTGGATTATCACCGCAATACATATGCTTTAACCAAGTATCACAAAGGGGTACCTCTATGCCGCCTGTACAAAGGTCTAAGGAGAAAGCTCGCATTTGGATTTCTCGCTTTTGATTATTCTCAACTTAGACATTCATACCGGGACAACATAGACAACAGATAATGGACTCCTCTTTTAATGCTTTAAGCATTCAACAACAATTAATTCTTTTCTCATTAGAGATTTGAGGATGTTTGTCCAAAACTGAAACTTCCACCATGGAACATGGCTTTAGTTAGCGGCCCAATGTTCTTCTCTCACAATATGCATGCTCAAACCATTCAACTCAGTGTAGATCGCCCTTACTTCGGACAAGACGAACATGCATAGCAACTCACATGAAATTCAACAATGAGTTGATGGCGTTCCCCAGTAAACATGGTTATCGCACAACAAGCAACTTAATAAGAGATAAAGTGCATAATTACATATTCAATACTACAATAGTTTTTAAGCTATTTGTCCCATGAGCTATATATTGCAAAGGTGAATGATGGAATTTTAAAGGTAGCACTCAAGCAATTTACTTTGGAATGGCTGGAAAATACCATGTAGTAGGTAGGTATGGTGGACACAAATGGCATAGTGGTTGGCTCAAGTATTTTGGATGCATGAGAAGTATTCCCTCTCGATACAAGGTTTAGGCTAGCAAGGTTGTTTGAGGCAAACACAAGGATGAACTAGTACAGCAAAACTCACATAAAAGACATATTGAAAGCATTATAATACTCTATACCGTCTTCCTTGTTGTTCAAACTCAATACTAGAAATTATCTAGACCTTAGAGAGACCAATTATGCAAACCAAATTTTAGCATGCTCTATGTATTTCTTCACTAATGGGTGCAAAGTATATGATGCAAGAGCTTAAACATGAGCACAACAATTGCCAAGTATCACATTACCCAAGACATTATAGCAATTACTACATGTATCATTTTCCAATTCCAACCATATAACAATTTAACGAAGAGGAAACTTCGCCATGAATATTATGAGCTAAGAACACATGTGTTCATACGAACCAGCGGAGCGTGTCTCTCTCCCACACAAGCATGATGTAATCCAATTTATTCAAACACAAACAAAAATAAAAGCACACAGACGCTCCAAGTAAAGTACATAAGATGTGGCCGAATAAAAATATAGTTTCAGGGGAGGAACCTGATAATGTTGTCGATGAAGAAGGGGATGCCTTGGGCATCCCCAAGCTTAGACGCTTGAGTCTTCTTGATATATGCAGGGGTGAACCACCGGGTGCATCCCCAAGCTTAGAGCTTTCACTCTTCTTGATCGTAGTATATCATCCTCCTCTCTTGACCCTTGAAAACTTCCTCCACACCAAACTCGAAACAACTCATTAGAGGGTTAGTGGACAATAAAAATTAACATGTTCAGAGGTGACACAATCATTCTTAACACTTCTGGACATTGCATAAAGCTACTGGACATTAATGGATCAAAGAAATTCATCCAACATAGCAAAAGAGGCAATGCGAAATAAAAGGCAGAATCTGTCAAAACAGAACAGTCCGTAAAGATGGATTTTATTAGGCCACCAGACTTGCTCAAACGAAAATGCTCAAATTGAATGAAAGTTGCGTACATATCTGAGGATCATGCACGTAAATTGGCATAATTTTCTGAGCTTCCTGCAGGGCAGTGGGCTCAGATTCGTGACAGCAAAGAAATCTGGAACTGCGCAGTAATCCAAATCTAGTACTTACTTTTCTATCAACGGCTTAACTTGGCACAACAAAACTCAAAACTAAGATAAGGAGAGGTTGCTACAGTAGTAAACAACTTCCAAGACACAAATATAAAACAAAATACTGTAGCAAAATAACACATGGGTTATCTCCCAAGAAGTTCTTTTCTTTATAGCCATTAAGATGGGCTCAGCGGTTTTAATGATGCACTCGCAAGAAATAGTATTTGAAGCAAAAGAGAGCATCAAGAGGCAAATACAAAACACATTTAAGTCTAACATGCTTCCTATGCATGGGAATCTTGTAAATAAACAAGTTCATGAAGAGCAAAGTAACAAGCATAGGAAGATAAAAGAAGTGTAGCATCAAAAATTTCAGCACATAGAGAGGTGTTTTAGTAACATGAAAATTTCTACAACCATATTTTCCTCTCTCATAATAACTTTCAGTAGCATCATGAGCAAACTCAACAATATAACTATCACATAAAGCATTCTTATCATGAGTCTCATGCATAAAATTATTACTCTCCACATAAGCATAATCAGTTTTATTAGTTGTAGTGGGAGCAAATTCAACAAAGTAGCTATCATTATTATTCTCATCAAGTGTAGGAGGCATAGTATAATCAAAGAAAATTTTCTCCTCAATGCTTGGGGGACTAAAAATATCATGAAAACCAGCTTCCCAAGCTTAGAACTTTCTATATCATTATCAACAATGGTGTTCGAAGCGTTCATACTAATATTACTACCAAGATGCAAATAAGGTTCCATAGGTTTTTTAATTTTCGCACCAAACAATCCATGTTTTAATTCAGGAAATAGAATAAGAAGCTCATTGTTGTCCATTATGCCAAACTAGTGTAAACAAGAAACAACAAGATGCAATTGCAGGATCTAAAGGAAATAGCTTTGAGCACACACACGACGGCGCCAGAAAAATACTTTACCTGGGACCGGTGTATGAGAGCCTTTTACCTTTCCTCCCCGGCAACGGCGCCTGTAAAAGTGCTTGATGTCTACGTTCCCCCTCCTTTCCTGTAGACGAGTGTTGGGCCTCCAAGAGCGAGAGGTTTGTAGAACAGCAGCAAGTTTCCCTTAAGTGGATACCCAAGGTTTATCGAACTCGGGGAGGAAGAGGTCAAAGATATCCCTCTCATGCAACCCCGCAACCACAAAGCAAGAAGTCTCTTGTGTCCCCAACACACCTAATAGGTGCACTAGTTCGGCGAAGAGATAGTGAAATACAGGTGGTATAAATAAGTATGAGCAAGTAGCAACGATGCCGGAAAAGTGCTTGGCGTGTAGTTGATGGTGGTGGTATTGCAGCAGTAGTAACGCAAGAAACAAGAAACAAGCGTAGTAACTCAGCAGTAGTAACGCAGCAAGTAGTAAACAAGCAGTAGTAAACAAGCAGTAGTAACTCAGCAGTATTTAGGAACAAGGCCTAGGGATTACACTTTCACTAGTGGACACTCTCAACATTGATCACATAACATGTAACAGTATAAATGCATACTCTACACTTTTGTTGGATGATGAACACATTGCGTAGGATTACACGAACCCTCAATGCCGGAGTTAACAAGCTCCACAATAATGCTCATGTTTAAGTAACCTTTAGTGTAAGATAGATCAACGCTACTAAACCAAGTACTAGCATAGCATGCACACTCGTCACCTTCATGCATATGTAGGAGGAATAGATCACATCAATATTATCATAGCAATAGTTAACTCCATAATCTACAAGAGATCATGATCATAGCATAAACCAAGTACTAACACGGTGCACGCACTGTCACCTTTACACACGTGCAGGAGGAATAAACTACTTTAATAACACATCACTAGAGTAGCACATAGATAAATTGTGATACAACATGCCGCAATCATAAAGAGATATAAATAAGCACCTCACTATGCCATTCAATGAGTAAGTATTCTGTGAAATCTAGCCTAAGAGACCCACACGGTGCACACACTCGTCACCTTTACACACGTGGGACGAGGAGTCTCCTGAGATCACATAAGTAAAACTCACTTGACTAGCATAATGACATCTAGATTACAAGCATCATCATATGAATCTCAATCATGTAAGGCAGCTCATGAGATTATTGTATTGAACTACATAGGAGAGAGATGAACCACATAGCTACCGGTACAGCCCCGAGCCTCGATGGAGAACTACTCCCTCCTCATGGGAGCAGCAGCGGTGATGAAGATGGCGGTGGAGATGGCAGCGGTGTCGATGGAGAAGCCTTCCGGGGCACTTCCCCGCTCCGGCAGGTGCCGGAACAGCAGATCCCGCCCCCAGATCTTGGCTTCGCGATGGCGGCGGCTCTGGCAGGTTTCTGTGGGTTTCGTCAATTGGTATCGGGTTTTCTGATCCAGGGGCTCTTTATAGGCGAAGAGGCGGCGCAGGAGGGCTGACAGGGGGGCCACACCATAGGGCGGCGCGGCCCCCCCTCTGGCCGCGCCAGCCTAGGGTTTGGTGGCCCTGTGGCCCCCTCTCGGTCCTTCCGGGTCGTTT
>NC_061510.1:10284052-10435691 GCF_022539505.1 Lolium rigidum | reverse complement strand
CGGCATTGGTACTTAATCCTAGATGAATAGTACCCGTGCAATGGAACCTCCACCAAACATCACATACCATGGTTCCATTGCCCACCACATAGTCATATTCATAATTGTAAAATAATATTTGCTTTTCAATGCAAGAGTGATAAGTATAGTACTTTGCATATAATTTGATAAAAATAATCAAATGACATGAGCAAGCGATGAACTTGCCTTTCTTGACTGCAAGATTATGCGGGCAAAAGCTTCGATACGTGAGAACTCCAAATGCTGAAATACCATCATCGTCCGGTAAGGACAATGTCTAAAGAATCGGCAAAGATGCTATAATGCATAGTATGAGATGCAATCGTCCCGAGCGTAACCTAACCTCGAAGATTTAGGATGTATGAGTTGTAAAGATTTATTTAGGGTTGGTTGCACTTTTAGAATGGTTCTCAAACAAGGTTCTTATTAGGGTTTGGTTATATTAGCATCATAACTAAGTGATATAAGGCATTATAACAATCATATACATAAAGAATAGTAGTGGAATAATATGTGAAGAACAGATTGTCAATTTTAAATTCTACGAGGACATGGTTGATGATTACTTATATTATACTTCAAAAGAATAACTTTTGAAGAACATGTTGTTTAAGAAATAATTAGTATTTCAAAGAAGTATTGGGCTTCTAAGGTTTGATTGACACTTGTACTTCAAGAGAATAACTTTTGAAGAACATGTTAAAATAAGAATATGAACTACTATATATAGGTGCTATGGCTTTCTAGGGTTTACTATTGGATTCCTTTAGTTTCACTAATAGGAACTAGTTGGGTTCTTAAATAGAATTGGTTCTATATACAACAAGTATTGGTAAGGTTATTACTATGGTTTCCCATATACATCATATCAAAGAATGGTTATTTAAGATGGTTCTATAAATTAGCTATTAGGGTTTACTATGGTTTCACAATTGCTTTACTAAATAGTCTCTAATGGTTTCTAAGTTAAGTGACTTATCATTTCCTAAGTAGGGTTTAGTTGAATAGGAGCATGTGATGTGAAATGATAATCTAGGGTTTATACCTAGGTGATACTAGTGGGTTATATAGGTTTTAATTAAGAATAGGAACATGAAATGATAATCTCATGTGAATTGGTTTTATGTGGGTGGATTATAAACATGCATTCATTGGTTACCTATCAAGGTTCTACATGTAGAGTTGAGGTGGCTATGATCACATGGGCTAAACCCCTAGGGTTTTAGGTTTGCAACTACTATGGATGAACACATGGAATAATGAGTTCAAGGTTCTTATTCAAATTGAAACTAGGGTTTCTAAATTATGGTACAACTCCTAAAATGATGATTGGAAATATAGGTGTGGTAACTAATTACTTTGAAGCATAATTAATAATGGTTTGACATTTTATTAACTTCCACAAGAATTAATAATCGAGGTAACTCCTAATTAAGTTTAATTCAGAGATAAGGGTTTAACAATTATTACTAGGTTTTAAAAATAATAACTTGCAAATTAAAATTATTTAAGTTCACAATATTTAAGTTACTAAATTAATATTGATTTTTAGTATTTTCTTGATTTATTATTATTTAAGAAAATAGTAACTTAGAATTTTCAAATTAGGGTTTATGAATTACCACCGATAATTAAGTTAATACAAATATGATAAATAAAATTAATCCTAACATTTTACTTAGTTACTGAATAACTAATATTTAATTTTGAACTTATCTAATTTATTGATTTCAAATTGGATTTCAAATAATTGGAAAGGCATAATTAACAAAATTAAAAATAAGTGAATTTTTATTTTGACACACATTTTTATTTTATATTTTATTTGAATAGAGTTTGTTTTTGTGAACATTTTGATATATTATTTATATTTTTCCGAGTTGAAATGGATTTTATACAATTTTGCAAAGTTTCAGTGATTTTCTCGGAATTTGAAATAAATCTAAAACACTAAACTTACTCGTTCACCTATACCCGCGAGACCGACTGGTGGGACCTATGGACACGTAGGCTGCCGGCTGGGCTTGGACCGAGTCAACAAGAGAAACAAACCCCACCGGCCACGTCACCTCGCCGGAAGGTCTCCGGCGATCGACGGCGACGGTGTTTCGGCGATCTAGAGCTCCCCGGAAGAGCGGCTTGTTGCGTTTGAACGAGAAGACGATGGCGAATCTACCGGTGGCAGCGCCCCTCGAAATGGTCACCGGAGCTAGCTCCGGCAACGAGGTCCGCGGCGGCGAGCTCCGGCCAAAACGCAAAATGAAGCTAGGATGAAAGATAAATCGAGATAAAAGGCTCCGCGAGGTGCGGAATCTCACTCGATGATGATGATGTGCTCGACGGGGTGGATGGAGGACGGAGACGAGCTCTAGCTCGCCATTCCCGGCGATGTGCTGCAAGGGGAAAAACTTAAATTGGCATCACCCCGGGCTCCCTACTCGATTCCTTCCATGAGGATGATCTGCAGGCTCTGGCGCATCCTCCAAGCCACTCGACGGTCTCCGGGGTGCTCTCAATCAACGGCTAGCCGGAGAACGGCCGTCGGTGATGTTTCTTGATTGCGAGAGATATAAAGGATCTGGGAAGGAATGGATGGGCGGCGAAGCTTTAGGGTTTCCAGGGGAAGCTCTTGACCTATTTATAGAGCTCGAGGCGATCAGGATTGACGACGCGACGGCGGCGTCTGGCCGAGATGCACGGCAATGGCGGCGTTAGTTCTGGGCGTGAATCTTGACGTAGTTGGATAGGACGGACGCGAGAGGAGTTGGGCACGGTTCTGAGATGTCCTGCGACGTCCAGGTCGTCCTTATCGCCGCCGGGGTCGTGGCCTACTGGCGCAGGCGTGCTGTCGACGCCGGGGAAGAAGAAGAAGGTGGCTTTCTTCTTCGCACGATTCTTAAAGCGAATCGGTACGGTGGGCTGGTGCTTGGTTCGTGGACTGGGCTACTGGTGGGCTTGCGTGGACGTGGTGGTGCTGGGCTGGCTGTGGTGCTGAGGTCCACCAGGTAAGTTTCCCTCCAATTCTCTTTTAAATTTCTATTTTGAATTCTGTTTTGTTTTCTATTTTCTGGTTTGAATTCAAATTTGATTTCTGCTTTGTTTTGTAGGTTCAACACTATTTGAATATCAATATCATTTTATGATAATACCCACTGCATTGTTTTGTTTTTAAACAACCATTTATAATGGATTAACTTTAGTTCTTATAAAGCACAAGTTAAAATTCAAATAGATATGAATTTTAGGGTTCAATTCAATTACTTTAAATTTAGGAATCAATTCTGTTTTAAAAGATCTAAAATTGATAACATGTGAATGGTGAACATATTATATTTTGCAAGTGCTTAACCATATTGATTATTCACATAAAAATTAATTATGGCTAGGGTTTAACAAATGGTAAAGGAAATGGGATTGGTTCATGATTTTATGTGAGTGATTATTTCTAGGGTTTAAGAAAATGGTTGGATAACTTTATGATTATGATTCTTGCTTAGCACTTCTAGCTTGGATGTGTACTTGTGATCTATGATACATAAGTTAGGGAACAATATTTTAGGTGGATTGGATCCTATGTGAAGAGGTTTAGGGTTTTGATAATGCTTCACTAATTTAAGTATAAATAGGCATGAGGCATGGCAGGGTTCTACTTATAATCCAAAGGGATACTTGGATTGGTATTTAAATGTGGTCTAGGATTTTAGTAGTGATTACCAAGGTGATACACAACTAGGATTAGAATATAAGCATAAGCTAGGTTATGCTAAATTGGCTAGGGTTACTCCTCCATACAAGGCATGAGGTTTGGTCTGGGGTTAACTACTAGTGATATACTTATTATTTTATGTGGTAGATGATATCTATCAATCATATGGGTTTAACTTATCATCTATATCTACAAGTTATGATCATGCATTAGATAAGATCCACTCATTCCTCACTAATCCCTCCTTATTATTCCTCTCATCACACTCATCCTAGATTCTTAGGGTTTATAATTAATACTAAGTTGTGATGATTATGGAATTGGTTTTCTAAGATATTGTTATTGGAATAGGGTTCTCACCTCCAAGATTAAATATTGACTTGAACAACTAAGATTAGTACTACTCTAGTATTCTTGTATGAACATGGCTATGATTAGTATTATAACTTCTCTCACTTCTCAATGTCTTGGAATATCCTAAGATCCTACTCAAGAGATGATGATATGATCCTCTAAATATATGGTTTGCCTAGGAATTCTACCTTGCAATCTTATGTAGCTTGTTCTTCAGGAAATCTGATAAACCTTCTTCTTGTGGTATGCCTCCACCTCCTATCTTCTTCATCTTGATCCTAGCTAATTCACATGGAGTGGCTCTATGTGTTTGTTCCCATGTATCATGGTACTTGATGAGCAAATGGATGAAGGGTGTGGCTCTATTTATAGGCTTGGGCAAGCTCTAGTATCATGACACATAGGTGGTGACTCTTGATTTGGTTTGATGAGTAAGGTGCTTGGTTGTCATGCCCTCATCCATAGCAATCCTTTGAGCATGAGGTGGCAAAGCTTGGAAAGCAAGTCATGTAGATATTTTCATCCCACATGGCATAGAGATTATCCTCTCATATGATTTATTTTTGGATAGCCAAGTGGCATTTGCTACTAAATATCATGTGGATGGTTTTATTATTGTGGATGAGTCATCATATCATATTTGATTGTATTTACATTATAATATTGGTAAAAAGTTAAAGTTGAAGGTTATTCCTCAATTTTGGATAGTTGGGTTTGATTTCACCAAGGCATGGTCATATGAGTTTCAAAATACTCATAGTTAGTTTGATTCAAATAGTTTGAACTATAATTCGTAATGTAAATGGATTTAGTTTTATGATATTCCATGTATTTAATAAGTTATGATTTAAATAAGAATGTGTGGCTTTTATGCACTTTAGACCTCGTGGTTTAACTTATTTATAAGTGAATTAATTTACACACAAAGGTAGTTGCTAACTTTTAAGTGTTAATAAGTTAGGGTTTGATTCTTAAAGAATGTGTTGTTGTAAATATAATTCCATTTGGTCTAATCCATAGATCAAATCATCTCTACCCAAAACAAGGTTTTAACAAAGATCACGATGAAGTTTATAGCGCTTGACTTGATGATCTACTTCAATTCCAAGCAAGTCAAGTGAAACTTCGATTCATCGTGGTAAGTTTTATTTGAAGCGCGAAAATTCCCGGATTTTCTATGCATGAATGCAATGCACACTTTGGTGTTCTCTCCTTTTATTGCCTCTAAACCTGGGATATTACGGCCTTCCCCCTTAAACTGAACTTCGTCCCGAAGTTCGAACGCTCTCATGTTTCGGAATGTTGAAATGTCTTGAACAGATCACCATCCTTCAACTCCATGGTGATCCCACTAAATATAGTGGAATATATCCCTTGTCCAGATCCTTCCTGGAGTCTTCTGATGTTTGGCACTGATACTTGCCTTCTATTCTATGATTTCTTCCAACACTCTAAGCTTATAGGCTTACTATCCAAAGATTCTTGGATTAAGACATCTTATGGTGTTAATGGACTTTACTAATGGTTGTGGTGACATCTTCCTATTTGGGTACTCAAAACTTGGTTCTACCAAACTACGGTAATCCAATTCGTGATGTAATATGGCACTATGGTGTACCAGCTGCGATGTTCAAACCTCGATTCTAAAAGATTCATTTAAAGCAGGGTATTGTTTTCCCTTACTACCATAACGAAAGTAATGGTACTTCGTAAGGTGTTTACAATAGGCATGGTCCAGGTTGTTTAGTCATACGAATGGATTAGACTCATTTAGTCCATCCCATCATGGCTTCTAGTTTATACTAGTTATCTTCCTTTTGGTTTCTTTAGGTTCCATGAAAGGGATCTTTCTAATAATCATTAGTTTTGGTATGGTCAAACTCCTTCGTATAGTATCTTCTTAGGCTTTGATTGTTCTCCGATATCTTCTTCCTCCAACTTCATTATCGAAGACTTACTTAAGTTCTCTTGGTTTCGAGTAATTACAATTACCCACTCAAGTTAAGGTCTAACCCTTACTTCCTCGAGATATGAACCTTGGCTTCTGGTCTGACAACCTCCCGAGAGTACTTTTATAGGGGTAGTTCTCAACAACCTTATCAAAATAAGATCGGATTTCCTCTCAGTTCAGACCTTCTTCCTGGTCCATCATACTCCAAATATTATATCTTAATACTTCTCATTCAACCTTCCTCTCCCCCTTGGAGTTTACTAATGATCTTCCAACTTCATTTCTTCTAATCATTAAACTCCAAGGTTAGGTAGTTGGTTTAAGTCTGGTTCATATTTTGTACCTTTCTAAAGTCTCACGAAAAATTCTTTGCGGTGTATCCACACAGTTGTGAGTATCCAATGCGAATCCTCCGACTAAATATTTATTAGCTATGGAATACCAGCTGTGAAATACTAGCTGCGGAATCCCCTTTTCTTTTAGGGTAAAGAAATGTTCAAAGTTGTGGGCTATCCGGTACCAGTACATGGACTACCTAGTACCGGATGTGGCTTATTGGATACCGAGCTGTGGCTATGTTATGGTTGTAGTCAAAATCTACTTACCAACTTGTGGCTACTTACATAGTTTTAGTTAAGATGTACCTCACTTCACATACTTTCTCTTCATGATTATCCTATATCGACTTGCGGTCTTATTATACCAGCTACGACTTCACTTGTCTATTTTCCTTCTTCTAGGGTTTGTTTTGCAAGATAACCACTTGTTGACACTATGAAAATAGTATTATAAGTGACTTCACTTGCATTCCCTTCTTCCATAGTGAATATGGCTCCACTTCTACTACTCCATATTCACTATTTTTCTCACTTTCATGATACTTCCATGTTGAAGTACTCCTTGATTAAGGATAAAAGTGAGTTTTGATTGGTCCTTCCTTCAGATTGTTGTGGTTGCTTCCCACAATTTTACTTCCTTCTTCAAGTGAACCTTCATCTTGTCTTCAAATCTTCGAATTCGTCACTTCCTTACACGAATACCTTTACCCTCTAGACCTATAACATCAAGTAAGAGCTTGATATTGCAACATGCATTTGCATATCAAAGTCAAACTTCATGTATGGATCTAGTCAATCAATAAAGATTCAAGAAAATCCAATAAGATCCAGACTTTGTGCTTATAATACACATCCCGATATGCCCGAATAAAATAGTTGGGGTAAGACATCCCTAAACATCGGGTTCGGATGTGTAGTATATAACACCACATAAGATAGGTTTAGGTCGTGATACTTAGCACGAATACGTGAATTTCTACTATTTGTCTCAACATTTATCTCAATTGCACATTTGCAATGAGACAACTTGAAACAAAATGGCCTGGGTTAGTTGAAGTTAACCTAGTTTTGTTTGGAAGTACTAACAAAGTAGTATACCATATATATGTGCTATTGAGGACTACTTCCTATAATACAATTAGTTCTAACATGTCTACTCTAAACACATGATTGTTTAGAATATACCACCTATACTCTAGGATTTCTCTATGTGATATGCTCTAAATAAGCCTTCTTTAAATTAAGGACTATGATTCTCACATACTTGGTACAGTTTCCAAGATTTTAAGGCCTAAGCTTTCGAACTATTCCCTAAATCCTTACTCCTTATCATTCTTTTGTTATCGTACTTATGATGTTCTACTCCATCATACCATGATTCTCAAGTAAATCATATATGATTACCCACTTTACCATGAAGTATAGAGTTGTATAACTCTTATCACTCTTCCTTACCTCCTATGATTGACTTATCATAGACATATACTACCTTATATAACTTATCTCCCTTTCTTAACATCAGTCATTTGACATTTTTTTTAATGACTCTTACTTAATTATAACTTGCATTGGTATACTTCTTCCAATAGGATATCTTCCTTATGGTTGTATCCTCTCTTTGGACTACCATGTATTGTATACCAACCGTGGTCTACTACCACCCATTATCTTAAGCTTCAATGGTGTTTTAATTATTTGGAATGAAGCAAGATAACTAATTAACCTTATTTAAGAAATATAGATAAGAAAGATTGACTCAAGTGTGTCAGGATTATTCTCAAGTGAATACCCATCTCAAGTCAAAAGAATAGTTGGTTTGGTTAAGACAACTTCCTATAGACACTACCAAACCTATAGGTCTCCTTTAAAGGGTTTTAATCCTAGGGTCAAAGCATTTGCTCTGATACCAGCTGTGATGACCCAGCGTACCACTGCATGGTGTAGTACACAAGTCGTTGACATAACACAAGTGAAACACCGTTCCACTCATCTTACATCTCTCAGAGTGATACAACAGAAACATATGCGAGTCCAAGGTATGTCTATAGAAGTACACACGAACTGTTTACATAAGATCCACACAGCCTCCTACTTTACAGTGAGGTAAAACTTCAAATAAAGCTCCAGAAGAACGACTCGTAGTCTATCTTATTGCTAACTTCAGTTCAAGAGCTACTTGGCTTGCTATAGAAATCTAGCTACTTAGGTGCTAGGATTAGGGAAAGATTCCCTTCTATTGCTAGTCTAGGTTTCCATTATAACTGATGCGGGAGTTGACTCCATTGACTTCGTTGATTGGATTCTTCATCTTGTTGCGATTGACTCCTTTGTCTTCGAGTTCCACGGTAGTTTCTCCTTCGGTGCATTGCTCTAAGAAGGGGTTCAAACGAGATAGAATGAGTACGAGCGTACTCGGCAAGTTCATATTAGGAAATATGTGTATCATGCACTAGCTACAGCCATAGACCGGAAAGTCATAGGCCAATGCAAGTTTTTGTAAACATTTCTTCAAAAGGTTTATTTTATTCTGAAAACTATGCCCGTCGGTCTTCACGAGTTGACTAGAACTTCGTGGAGTTCCTTTCCTCGCCGCGTTCGCAGTTCCCTTCCCGGAACGGGGAGTGACGATCACAATTCGGTATCCTCTGCGGAGGTGCGTTACTTTTCCCATAAGAGAACTTATCCTTGATGCCTTGCCGAGACGCGTTTCTCGTCCACACTTCCTTGGTGTGGGGCCGGTGTAAGATCCAAGCCAATCACTCGCCTTCTCCGCGACCTCGCGGACCCACCCTTTTGTAAGTCTCGTCCTCTCCTATATCTATGGGTAGACCGACCCAGGCCTTTGTTCTCACCTTTACCAATAAGGTAGACCGTTCCGAACAATTAATATGCCCTGTCCTATACACCATAGATAGACCGATCCGGACAACCCTTACAATCCTTCATAGACCAATAATAAGTCTACCCTCTCCTGTATCTAATGGTAGACCGTGCAGGACCACATGTCCCCACCTTTACCAAAGATAGACCGATCCGGGCAACCCTTATCACCAGTCCGTTGGCATGCGAGAGGGAAAAGATACAGCTGACTTCCCCAGAGCCATTATAGATCTTATGGTTAACGCGATATGTACGGCGCTAGAATCACTGGACGGCATTGGTACTTAATCCTAGATGAATAGTACCCGTGCAATGGAACCTCCACCAAACATCACATACCATGGTTCCATTGCCCACCACATAGTCATATTCATAATTGTAAAATAATATTTGCCTTTCAATGCAAGAAATGATAAGTATAGTACTTTGCATATAATTTGATAAAAATAATCAAATGACATGAGCAAGCGATGAACTTGCCTTTCTTGACCGCAAGATTATGCGGGCAAAAGCTTCGATACGTGAGAACTCCAAATGTCTGAAATACCATCATCGTCCGGTAAGGACAATGTCTAAAGAAGCTGGCAAAGATGCTATAATGCATAGTATGAGATGCAATCGTCCCGAGCGTAACCTAACCTCGAAGATTTAGGATGTATGAGTTGTAAAGATTTATTTAGGGTTGGTTGCACTTTTAGAATGGTTCTCAAACAAGGTTCTTATTAGGGTTTGGTTATATTAGCATCATAACTAAGTGATATAAGGCATTATAACAATCATATACATAAAGAATAGTAGTGGAATAATATGTGAAGAACAGCTTGTCAATTTTAAATTCTACAGGACATGGTTGATGATTACTTATATTATACTTCAAAAGAATAACTTTTGAAGAACATGTTGTTTAAGAAATAATTAGTATTTCAAAGAAGTATTGGGCTTCTAAGGTTTGATTGACACTTGTACTTCAAGAGAATAACTTTTGAAGAACATGTTAAAATAAGAATATGAACTACTATATATAGGTGCTATGGCTTTCTAGGGTTTACTATTGGATTCCTTTAGTTTCACTAATAGGAACTAGTTGGGTTCTTAAATAGAATTGGTTCTATATACAACAAGTATTGGTAAGGTTATTACTATGGTTTCCCATATACATCATATCAAAGAATGGTTATTTAAGATGGTTCTATAAATTAGCTATTAGGGTTTACTATGGTTTCACAATTGCTTTACTAAATAGTCTCTAATGGTTTCTAAGTTAAGTGACTTATCATTTCCTAAGTAGGGTTTAGTTGAATAGGAGCATGTGATGTGAAATGATAATCTAGGGTTTATACCTAGGTGATACTAGTGGGTTATATAGGTTTTAATTAAGAATAGGAACATGAAATGATAATCTCATGTGAATTGGTTTTATGTGGGTGGATTATAAACATGCATTCATTGGTTACCTATCAAGGTTCTACATGTAGAGTTGAGGTGGCTATGATCACATGGGCTAAACCCCTAGGGTTTTAGGTTTGCAACTACTATGGATGAACACATGGAATAATGAGTTCAAGGTTCTTATTCAAATTGAAACTAGGGTTTCTAAATTATGGTACAACTCCTAAAATGATGATTGGAAATATAGGTGTGGTAACTAATTACTTTGAAGCATAATTAATAATGGTTTGACATTTTATTAACTTCCACAAGAATTAATAATCGAGGTAACTCCTAATTAAGTTTAATTCGAGAGATAAGGGTTTAACAATTATTACTAGGTTTTAAAAATAATAACTTGCAAATTAAAATTATTTAAGTTCACAATATTTAAGTTACTAAATTAATATTGATTTTTAGTATTTTCTTGATTTATTATTATTTAAGAAAATAGTAACTTAGAATTTTCAAATTAGGGTTTATGAATTACCACTCGATAATTAAGTTAATACAAATATGATAAATAAAATTAATCCTAACATTTTACTTAGTTACTTGAATAACTAATATTTAATTTTGAACTTATCTAATTTATTGATTTCAAATTGGATTTCAAATAATTGGAAAGGCATAATTAACAAAATTAAAAATAAGTGAATTTTTATTTTGACACACATTTTTATTTTATATTTTATTTGAATAGAGTTTGTTTTTGTGAACATTTTGATATATTATTTATATTTTTCCGAGTTGAAATGGATTTTATACAATTTTGCAAAGTTTCGGTGATTTTCCGGAATTTGAAATAAATCTAAAACACTAAACTTACTCGTTCACCTATACCCGCAGACCGACTGGTGGGACCTATGGACACGTAGGCTGCCGGCTGGGCTTGGACCGAGTCAACAAGAGAAACAAACCCCACCGGCCACGTCACCTCGCCGGAAGGTCTCCGGCGATCGACGGCGACGGTGTTTACGGCGATCTAGAGCTCCCGGGAAGAGCGGCTTGTTGCGTTTGAACGAGAAGACGATGGCGAATCTACGGTGGCAGCGCCCCCTCGAAATGGTCACCGGAGCTAGCTCCGGCAACGAGGTCTGCGGCGGCGAGCTCCGGCCAAAACGCAAAATGAAGCTAGGATGAAAGATAAATCGAGATAAAAGGCTCCAGAGGTGCGGAATCTCACTCTGATGATGATGATGTGCTCGACGGGGTGGATGGAGGACGGAGACGAGCTCTAGCTCGCCATTCCCGGCGATGTGCTGCAAGGGGAAAAACTTAAATTGGCATCACCCTGGGCTCCCCTACTCGATTCCTTCCATGAGGATGATCTCGCGGGCTCGGCGCATCCTCCAAGCCACTCGACGGTCTCCGGGTGCTCTCAATCAACGGCTAGCCGGAGAACGGCCGTCGGTGATATTTCTTGATTGCGAGAGATATAAAGGATCCGGGAAGGAATGGATGGGCGGCGAAGCTTTAGGGTTTCCGGGGAAGCTCTTGACCTATTTATAGAGCTCGAGGCGATCGAGGATTGACGACGCGACGGCGGCGTCCGGCCGAGATGCACGGCAATGGCGGCGTTAGTTCGGGCGTGAATCTTGACGTAGTTGGATAGGACGGACGCGAGAGGAGTTGGGCACGGTTCCGAGATGTCCTGCGACGTCCGAGTCGTCCTTATCGCCGCCGGGGTCGTGGCCTCTCGGCGCGGGCGTGCTTGTCGACGCCGGGGAAGAAGAAGAAGGTGGCTTTCTTCTTCGCACGATTCTTAAAGCGAATCGGTACGGTGGGCTGGTGCTTGGTTCGTGGACTGGGCTACTGGTGGGCTTGCGTGGACGTGGTGGTGCTGGGCTGCTCGTGGTGCTGAGGTCCACCAGGTAAGTTTCCCTCCAATTCTCTTTTAAATTTCTATTTTGAATTCTGTTTTGTTTTCTATTTTCTGGTTTGAATTCAAATTTGATTTCTGCTTTGTTTTGTAGGTTCAACACTATTTGAATATCAATATCATTTTATGATAATACCCACTGCATTGTTTTGTTTTTAAACAACCATTTATAATGGATTAACTTTAGTTCTTATAAAGCACAAGTTAAAATTCAAATAGATATGAATTTTAGGGTTCAATTCAATTACTTTAAATTTAGGAATCAATTCTGTTTTAAAAGATCTAAAATTGATAACATGTGAATGGTGAACATATTATATTTTGCAAGTGCTTAACCATATTGATTATTCACATAAAAATTAATTATGGCTAGGGTTTAACAAATGGTAAAGGAAATGGGATTGGTTCATGATTTTATGTGAGTGATTATTTCTAGGGTTTAAGAAAATGGTTGGATAACTTTATGATTATGATTCTTGCTTAGCACTTCTAGCTTGGATGTGTACTTGTGATCTATGATACATAAGTTAGGGAACAATATTTTAGGTGGATTGGATCCTATGTGAAGAGGTTTAGGGTTTTGATAATGCTTCACTAATTTAAGTATAAATAGGCATGAGGCATGGCAGGGTTCTACTTATAATCCAAAGGGATACTTGGATTGGTATTTAAATGTGGTCTAGGATTTTAGTAGTGATTACCAAGGTGATACACAACTAGGATTAGAATATAAGCATAAGCTAGGTTATGCTAAATTGGCTAGGGTTACTCCTCCATACAAGGCATGAGGTTTGGTCCGGGGTTAACTACTAGTGATATACTTATTATTTTATGTGGTAGATGATATCTATCAATCATATGGGTTTAACTTATCATCTATATCTACAAGTTATGATCATGCATTAGATAAGATCCACTCATTCCTCACTAATCCCTCCTTATTATTCCTCTCATCACACTCATCCTAGATTCTTAGGGTTTATAATTAATACTAAGTTGTGATGATTATGGAATTGGTTTTCTAAGATATTGTTATTGGAATAGGGTTCTCACCTCCAAGATTAAATATTGACTTGAACAACTAAGATTAGTACTACTCTAGTATTCTTGTATGAACATGGCTATGATTAGTATTATAACTTCTCTCACTTCTCAATGTCTTGGAATATCCTAAGATCCTACTCAAGAGATGATGATATGATCTTCTAAATATATGGTTTGCCTAGGAATTCTACCTTGCAATCTTATGTAGCTTGTTCTTCAGGAAATCTGATAAACCTTCTTCTTGTGGTATGCCTCCACCTCCTATCTTCTTCATCTTGATCCTAGCTAATTCACATGGAGTGGCTCTATGTGTTTGTTCCCATGTATCATGGTACTTGATGAGCAAATGGATGAAGGGTGTGGCTCTATTTATAGGCTTGGGCAAGCTCTAGTATCATGACACATAGGTGGTGACTCTTGATTTGGTTTGATGAGTAAGGTGCTTGGTTGTCATGCCCTCATCCATAGCAATCCTTTGAGCATGAGGTGGCAAAGCTTGGAAAGCAAGTCATGTAGATATTTTCATCCCACATGGCATAGAGATTATCCTCTCATATGATTTATTTTTGGATAGCCAAGTGGCATTTGCTACTAAATATCATGTGGATGGTTTTATTATTGTGGATGAGTCATCATATCATATTTGATTGTATTTACATTATAATATTGGTAAAAAGTTAAAGTTGAAGGTTATTCCTCAATTTTGGATAGTTGGGTTTGATTTCACCAAGGCATGGTCATATGAGTTTCAAAATACTCATAGTTAGTTTGATTCAAATAGTTTGAACTATAATTCGTAATGTAAATGGATTTAGTTTTATGATATTCCATGTATTTAATAAGTTATGATTTAAACAAGAATGTGTGGCTTTTATGCACTTTAGACCCCGTGGTTTAACTTATTTATAAGTGAATTAATTTACACACAAAGGTAGTTGCTAACTTTTAAGTGTTAATAAGTTAGGGTTTGATTCTTAAAGAATGTGTTGTTGTAAATATAATTCCATTTGGTCTAATCCATAGATCAAATCATCTCTACCCAAAACAAGGTTTTAACAAAGATCACGATGAAGTTTATAGCGCTTGACTTGATGATCTACTTCAATTCCGAGCAAGTCAAGTGAAACTTCGATTCATCGTGGTAAGTTTTATTTGAAGCGCGAAAATTCCCCGGATTTTCTATGCATGAATGCAATGCACACTTTGGTGTTCTCTCCTTTTATTGCCTCTAAACCTGGGATATTACAGCGGTGCCGTATCTACATCAACTATCTCCGGTAGTTTCAATACAAGCGCAAACACACAGCTGGCACCATGGCCGCTATGATCCGCAGCCGACGTGATGGCTGCTACTCTGCCTCTGAGACGGAGGCATCTCCCTATCCCTACTGGTGCTCGACGCCTTCTTGCAGCCAAGTGATCCGTTCCCTGCGACGAGAAGGTTGCCAGTGGGGCTAGGTTCTCGCCGGTCGGAAGAGTTCGAGCTTCTTCTCTCCATTCCTTGGCGGCGACGCTTCGAGGAAGCCGGCGAGCAGGACCTGATTGCTTTTCCATTCTTTGTTCTGAGGTGTTTTCTGTGAAGTTACAGGCCTTATCCTCAAATACTAGGTTCTTTAGGGTGAGTAATGTTAGGGGCCTGTATGCATATTGTACCCGTCTTGTGTTTTCTTTAATATAATACCACCTCCTATTTTTTTTAAAAAAAGCAACCTCTAGCGCTGTTCGGTAATGTTAAGCTTAAAATACCAGTTATATATTTATCCCAACAAACCAAAGTGCATGGCTTAAGTTGGAAGTAAACTGTAGAACTGGCATGCAAATATGATGCAGTGGATCATCTGTACACTCTCTGTCCTCTGATCCACAGTATCGTGATTTTAGTTTATTTTTTAAAAACTGGTGAAATGTGTTAATCGAAAGAAATGTTTTGGCCAGTTTCAGCACGAAGGAAGGAAATGAACCAAGTAACACACACCACCACTAGTCACACGACCAAATATGGCGAGTTCACGAGCTAGCTTGTTTTGGTCTTTGCCACTTTTCCTAAACTTAAATATTGTAGTATAGCATAGTGAATCAGGCGCTTGATGTATGTGACACTTGAAGTCGAGGATCCATCTGTTTCAGTAGAGCTGGCCGAATTAAACCCACAATATTTATTATGGATGAGAGGGAGTAGCTTATTGGTGAACTGGCCAGACGCACTAGCTAGCTAGCACGGCGGTGGCCCCCACGCATGCCTATTTGGGCGTCTATGATCAAATATGGTTACTTGGAAAACATGAATTGCGTGTATTCATTGATCGATCAAGCCGACCATGTACCCATGAGATGAGACGATTGGAAAAGCAAGCTACTATTGAATAACGTTTAATGTTTTCTCTCATCTCTCGCTCTCTATAGAACTCTTCCATTTGATCTCTTTTTTCTAACCTACCGGGCTGAACCGGAGCCGCTCTCGCCAGCAATGCCGGATGGAGTAGGCAAAGGGAGCGCGTCGGAAGTATATCTAGGTTCTGGTTTTGTGTAGTTTTTCCTTTGTGGCTTTTGAGGCTCGGTTGCTGGTCTCCGGCGACTTGATAAGGGCATCTCCAGCGGCGCGACGCAAACGGACGCTGAGCGACCGTTTTCGTCCGCCGTGACCGGAAATGCGTGTGGGCCCTGCTCCAGCGGGCGACACAAAGTGATCGGGCCGTCCGCGGAGACGCAAAACTGGCCCAAATATGCGGCAGGTTTGCGTCTCCGCGGACGCTCCGCGGTCGCGGAAAGTGTCCGCGTTGGTTGCATCCGGGCCGGTTGGCAGTGACTAGGTAAGCAAAAGATTTTTTCATTAATATTGATTGGCCAAAAGGATCATCTTTAAAGAGATAGTTAGTCGAGTTAACCTAAAACTATAACGGCCGTACCTACTCGCCGTCGCGCGGCCTACACCGGCCTCGGTTACTCGCAGTCAGGCGGCCTACTACTGACCGACGGAGGGGCCGGCGGCGTCGTCGAAGCGCGAGCGCTTCGCGCACTCCGCACGCCGGGCACGCCGCAGCTTGGCCAACCCATCCCGCCTGCGACGTTCGAGGGACTCGGCCAGAGAGGAGTCCCACAGGAGTGTCGCCTCCTCCGCCGCCGCCTGGGCCGCCGCCTCCTCCGCCGCCGCCTGGGCCGCCGCCACCTCCTCCTCCTTCGCCTGGCCGCCGCCTGCAACCCCGCCATCCGGGCGACGAAGCGGGCCCTGTCCCTAGCCGCCTCCGCCACCGCTTCGTCCCTGGCGGCGATGGCGACCGCTAGCTCCCGGTTCTCCTGCTCGACCCGCGCGGGAGAAGGGCCCCTCCGCTGGAGTGAGTCCAGGTCGGAGCACAGTAATCCCCCAGCCATGGCGATCGCATAGCTGTTGGCTTCCTCCTCCGCCAACCGCGCCTGGCGGCGCTAGGTGTCCCGCCGAGGGTCTCGAAGGACGCGACCAGAACGAGCTGGTCGTTGGCGCAGTCGAAGCGGCCGGGGACGGGGGCGTCGTCGTCCGCGATGTCGTGGATGACGGCGTCCGCTGGTGGGGCCGTCGGAGGGGCCGCCATCGCCGCCCGTGCCTCTGCGAGCTCCTCCCTGGCGTCGGCGAGCTCGGCCATGGCGTTCGCAATCTCCGCCCTGGTCGCCGCGAGGCGCCCTTCGGCGCGCTCTGCCGCCTCCGCCTCCGCCGCCTCCAGGTCCAGCTGCTGGGCCTCAACGCCGGCGGCGACTACCTCCTCCTCCTCCTCCGGGTGGAGGTGGCGACACATCTGAACAACGTGCTCCCAACTAATGTGGTCGGCCATGGATGGATGGTAGGGTTTAGCTTGAGGTGTGCCCGTCGCCCCCGCCGGTGTCCACCATATATAGTCACAGCGGGGCGGGAAACGGCGTTGGCGCGCAGGACGTTTCCCGTGCGCGCGAAACGCCGGCGAAACTTGCCAATGTATTGGGCACGCGCGAAAACGATCGTCGTCGCTCGGGAACAGTTAATCGCCGGCGGCATTCCTCGACGGGACGTAAAATGCCATTAGCGAGCTTGACGCTGTCCCCGCTAAAAAAAACGCGTCCACACCGCTGGAGGTACCCCAACGCAAACGGTCGTCCTGGGCCACATGGCGTCCGCGGGCGGATGCAAACGGACATTTCGAACGTCCGAAATGCGTCGGCCCGCTGGAGATGCCCTAACCATGAGTGGACCTTCTCAGCTTCATTGTGTCTTGCCGGCGGCAGGCGGCAGCAACAGCATAGGCGGGACGATCAGGCCCTTGCATCCCTCACAATAAGGTTTGCCACATGATCTTCAAGTTGGGTTTGGAGGACCATGCACAACTATGTGTGGTTGTGATTCGGGGCTGCGATGGTTCTCTCGTGGCGAGAGCCAACGACATCGATGTAGAAGAACACCACCGGATTCGTTAATAAGATCAGTGTCGAGGGCTTCTACTATTGCAATCTTCTTCTATATCTGCCTCCTCTAGCTCGTGGCGAGATCCTGGAGTCTGACTGCAAATTGTTTTCTCGGATGCGTTGATCGGAGGTTCGTTGTGTCGACATCTCCACTTATGTGGTGGAGGTGGTTTCGCCATACTTCCTTGCTATCGATGGCGGGTGTGGTGGGAGTAGAAGGCGGGCTATCGATTTCATCCATGGAGGGGATCGATTTCCTATGTTTCTTCAACCTCCGTTTGCAGGCCATGTGAAGAGCTTCCTACTGTGTTGCTCGTTGTCTTGGTGCGAAGTGGTTTAGTCACCGTCGCTCGTTAAGACGACCATGGCCGATGCTCTCTCTCCATCAGATGCGGCGAGGGACCTGATTGCGCTTCCTTATTTATATTCAGGGTCCTATCAGAAAGAATCATGGACAATTTGCTTTTTTTTGTACTGCTTTGGAATATAATGGTAGTACGCAATTCAGACAATGCTACCGAAAAAAGCAGCTCCATAAATTTTGTCTCAGTTTGATGAGAGCATCTCCACCAGCGCGCCCACATAGCGACCACAATAGCAATTTGGGGGCCCAACGCTTTTTTGGACCACACCGAACGTCTAATAAGTAGCCGGTCAGTTTTGGAGCCCAATACATTCCCCGTGCCAGAATCCTTCGCACGTGGTGTCCAAAGGGCACGCCGGAGCACAATCTCGCGTCGGATTCCAAGGGCAAGACCGGCATGTCAACGACTCTACGGATGGCTCCATCCTTAAATGCTATGCCTCGTATGCTTTGCGGCGGGTTGCTGTTAATGAAGACACCGGTTCTCCACGTGTAGACGCCGCTGTAAATGTGACGGCCCGGATGCTATCCCGCGAGTCGCCACCACCTATTTAGTGCGCCCTCTTCGCTCACCTCTGCCGCACTAGTCTCTTGACCACCTCCGCTCTCCTCACGTCCAACGAACTCGCCTCTCCAAAACGCCGCACCGGCTGATGACCATGTACTCCATGCTAGGCCGGAACGGCCACACGGCGCCAGCGGCGCCGCAACCACCACTGGGCCAGAGCCGCCGCAGCCAGAGCCTATGGCCCCGCTGCATCCCGACGCCAAGTTTGAGCTGCCAGACTTCCAATTTGATGACTCCCAGTTCGACGAGTGAAATGAGGAATTCGAAGCATACGCAGATGCCGAGGCCACGGAGGAGGCGACACAGTGTGGTGAGGAGCAGCCATTACACAGCGACCATGAGTAGGCGGTGATATTGGCCGCCAGTGTTTTCGGAGACTGAAGGAGGAAGAGCTAGAGTAAACCAACGATGACCACTTCGAGTACGCCATCCAGATCTCGCGCCAGCCGGCGGTCACAGAGAAGGCAGGTCATCTGCTCATGGCGGCCGAGCGGTAGACGATGCTTGAGCTCAGCGCTTATCGCTAGGCCGAGACGGCCACCCGTGTGTAAGCAAGGCTCACTTAGAACTGCCAGCTCCCCAATAGAGCACAGCCGACGCATCTGCCAGGCGCCTATTTAGGGCTCCTGGTGGAGATGCTCTGACCGATCGATGAATGACTGGTCGAGTTTGACTACAAAGTGAAATTCAAGGGTAACTGTGTGTGGAACAAAATTGAATGCATGCAGCGATGCAGATTGAAGCTTCGGAAGCATGCCAGGCATGGACGGCATGTACAGCCGCGCACGGACCACTTAATTTGGATCACCATCGATGCCGGCAGGCAACGGCAGTTAGCTACCTACCTAGCTTAGATAGCTTGTCCGTTCGTGCATGGCGATATCTATGTATAGGCAGGCACGAACGCATGTGACACAACACTGCCTGGTCATGGTCAGCAACCGTTGCTGCGGAAGGTCCACGGCATCGTCGTCAAGTGCACAGCTAGCTCATGATGAGTGTATGCATGAATGTGGTCTCAGCGCGATGCCGACATATAATGGGTGCTTCGTTCCATGTTTTTCTTTTGCCACCACAATAATCCTTCCTCGATGCTTCTGTTTTGCTTTGTGTTTCTTGGAGATGTTGAAGCTTATGTTTTTTGCAAAAAGTCTACCGATCTATTGATAATCATCAAATAGTATAATGAGCTTTAAAAGTAAAATAAATTATAAATAATTTTTTAAACCACCTAGTGAAGACTACAAGCACTATAGAGAGCCGAAGGCGCACCGCCGTCCTCGCCCCTCCTCCTTTGGTGCGGTTGCATCGGAATGAATGCAAGGCGACGACACTATAGGGTGGGATTGAATGGGAGACGACAACGCTACCAGGCAGAGATGGAAGAAACGTAGCCTGACCGGGTGGGGCCGGATAGATGTGATGCACGGCTTGGTGGACCGGGGATAGAGATTATTATGTGGTGGTGTGTTGTATGGTCCGGGTGGAGGCAAGGTGACGAGTGCCCCTAGTGGGCAGCTCGTGCTATTTTCTATTAGGCACCAACACACAAATACAACTATATAGACAAAACCAAGTTTCCATAGAAGAGTTTGTAAATGATTCGAATCAAGATTGGGGAAACAAATTATTACAGAGGAAAAGAGAAAGATTACTTTGCTGAAAAGGAAAGGCAATACTATAGTATATATTTTTTTAATGAAAAAGTAAGTCTTCCAACATTGTAGCGCAACTCTCTACGGATGTAACACAACAGGGAAGTTGCTAATGTCAAGGCTAACGCTAGACTGCATGTTGGCAATGGCCCAGAGATACTTGGCCCGAATATCTGGCCCAGTACACTGGTGGAAAAACAGGCTTCGGGTGAGCCCCATAAGTCGCGACGCTGCAGGAACCGCGACTAATGGTACCTTTAGTCGCGGTTCGGGAGGCGAACCGCGACCAAAGGCCTGGGCCCAGGGCGCTCGGTGGCCAGCCGGTGCACGTGGGGGCTGAGTCGCGGTTGGCCGTGCCAACCGCGACTAAAGGTGCCGAAGGCCTTTAGTCGCGGTTAGTCAGCCAACCGGGACTAAAGCCCCTCCCCTATATATACCCACCCGGCAGCCAACACTTAGCCATTTGGTGCCATTCTCTTCACAAGCTTCACAAGTGGGTGTTAGGTTTGCTTTTGGTTCCTCTTATGCACATAATGTGTTTGATGAAATGCCCCAAGAGCATGAAACAAACATGATATGAAGTGTTGGAGCCACACTTGAGCTTTCTCATTTATTTTTTCCTCCTCGATCGCGGTTAGCAACTTGAACCTTTGATGTGTCGTTGATAAAATGTGCATGTGTGTGTAGTTCATTGTTTAATTTATATTGTTTGTAGCTAGTTAGTTTAACAAATGCATGATGGTTAATTATATATTTTATATTATAATAATGCGGATGAATCGACAATGGATGTACGGTAACCGACTCTCCGGCGAGTTCGGTGCGGGTTTGAAAGATTTCCTCGTAGTGGCCAATGCGAACAAGCGGGGGGTTTTGTTATCTGTCCATGTGTTAAATGTAAGAATCGGAATGGTTACTCTTCCTCAAGAGATGTTCACATGCACCCGCTTCGGCACGGTTTCATGCCAAGCTATAATTGTTGGACCAAGCATGGAGAAAGAGGGGTTATAATGGAAGAAGATGAAGAAGGGGATGATTTCATCGATGAAAGCTATCTTGCTCATTTCGGTGATACTTTCATGGAGGATGTTGAAGGTGAAGGGGAAGGTGAAGGGGAAGGTGAAGAAGAGGCACGTGATGATCCCGTTGATGATCTTGGTCGGACCATTGCTGATGCACGGAGACGCTGCGAAACTGAAAAAGAGAGGGAGAATTTGGATCGCATGTTAGAGGATCACAGGAAGGCGCCGTACCCGGATGCGATGATGGTCCGAAAAAGTTGGGCTGCACACTGGATTTGCTGAGATGGAAGGCACGAGCAGGTGTAGCTGACTCGGCATTTGAAAACTTGCTGAAAATGTTGAAGAATATGTTTCCAAAGAATAACGAGTTGCCCGCCACTACGTACGAAGCAAAGAATGTTGTCTGCCCTCTAGGTTTAGAGGTTCTGAAGATACATGCATGCATCAACGACTGCATCCTCTACCGCGGTGAATACGAGAATTTGGATCATCGCATGATGTACTGATCGTTTTCTTATCTTTCCGTTTCCTCGGTTTGCTACTCATGTCCTTCACATAGAAAACCTGAGCGACATCTTTCGCTAGGACGAATGGTTCGTCAAGGTAACCAAGATTGTTGAAATCCACCATTGTCATTCCGTATTGCTTGGTCCACCTTTACCCCACCTCCTGTTAGCTTGAACCATTTGCACCGGAACAAAGGGACCCTAAAGGAGGGTCCATAGTCAAGTTCCCATATCTCCTCTATGTAACCATAATATGTGACCTTTTGCCCATTCTCGGTTGCTCGCATCAAAGCGGACACCACTGTTTTGGTTGGTGCTCTTTTTATCTTGGGCGATCGTGTAAAATGTATTCCCATTTATCTCGTACCCTTGGAAAGTCGTTATAGTCGAAGATGGTGTCTTGGCCAACATGTACAGCTGATCTACAACCTTATTGTCACTCATTAAATGTTTTCTCAACCAACCGCCGAAAGTCTCCATGTGGGCCTTCCTAATCCAGGATTCGGGCTTCCCGGGGTTGTCCGAGCGTAAAATATTCTTGTGTTTCTCAAAGTACGGAGCCACCAAGCTGGAATTGGTCGAACCGTGTGGTGTGCTTCGGTCGGAGAATGGCCGTCCATACATATCATTGATTTCCTTCCGATCGTGCCTTTTCCACTTAGTCTCCCCTCGTGCCGCGATTGAGGAAGACCAATCGGCTTAAGGTCGGGAACAAAGTCAACACAAAACTCAATTACCTCCTCATTTCCATAGCCCTTGGCGATGCTTCCTTTCGGCCTAGCACGGTTACGAACATATTTCTTTAATACTCCCAGGAGCCTCTCGGAGGGGAACATATTGTGTAGAAATACGGGACCGAGAATGGAAATCTCATCGACTAGGTGAACCAGGAGGTGCGTCATAATATTGAAGAAGGATGGCGGGAACACCAACTCGAAACCGACAAGACATTGGATCACATCGTTCGTAACCGTGGTAGAACTTCGGATTGATTACCTTCCGAGAGATTGAAATTGAGGAATGCACATAGCTTCACAATGGCTACTCGAACATTTTCCGGCAGGAGCCCCTCAAAGCAATCGGAAGCAATTGCGTCATAATCACGTGGCGGTCGTGAGACTTCAGGTTTTGGAACTTTTTCTCCGCCATGTTTATTATTCCCTTTATATTGGACGAGAATCCTGACGGGACCTTCATACCGCTCGGGCATTCAAAAAAGATGACCTTCTCTTCTTTGGTCGGAGCGTAGCCGGCACGACCTTGAAACCGTTCCGGATGCGAGTCATCGTGGTCTTTCAAACTTTGCCGGTCCTGCCGTGCTTCCTTTGTATCATTTGACTTCCCGTACACGCCCAAGAAGCTTAGGATGTTCACGCAAATATTCTTCGTAACGTGCATCACGTCGATTGCGGAGCGGACTTCTAGGACTTTCCAATATTCTAGCTCCCGTAATATAGATTTCTTCTTCCACATGGCTACGTGCCCGTCGGCTCCCTTCGGAACCGATTGTCCGCCAGGACCCTTTCCAAAGATGACTTTCAAACCCTTGACCATATCAAATACCTCAGCACCGAGTGTGTTCCGCAGGCTTCGGTCGGTGATCTGCCTTGCCGTTGTAATGCTTGCCTTTCTTTCTTCTCGGATGACCTTTCGGAAGAAATCGACGATGCCCAAGGTACACGTTCTTCTTACAATTTGGCAAATGTACACTTTCGGCCTCATGTAAGCAGTGCGTGCATGCATTGTATCCCTTATTTGACAGTCCCGAAAGGTTACTAAGAGCAGGCCAATCGTTGATGGTTACGAAAAGCAACGCTCGTAGGTCAAATTCCTCTTCTTTGTGCTCATCCCACACACGGACACCAGGTCTGCCCCACAGCTGTAAAAGCTCATCAACTAATGGCCTTAGGTACACATCGATGTCGTTGCCGGGTTGCTTCGGACCTTGGATGAGCACCGGCATCATAATGAACTTCCGCTTCATGCACAACCAAGGAGGAAGGTTGTAGATGCATAGAGTCACGGGCCAGGTACTATGGCTGGAGCTCGCTCGCCAAAAGGATTCATGCCATCCGTACTTAGACCAAATCTTATGTTCCTTGCGTCAGTGCAAAATCTTTGAACTCTATGTCGATCTTTCTCCATTGCGTTCCATCCGCGGGTGTCTCAACTCCCCGTCCGACTTACGGTCCTCTTTGTGCCATCGCAACAACTTGGCATGCTCTTTGTTCCCGAACGAGACGTTTCCAACCGTGGTATTATAGGAGCATACCACATCACCTTGGCGGGAACCCTCTTCCCGGGTTTCGGCCCTCAACATCGTCACCGGGGTCATCGCCTCGATCTTATAACGCAATGCAGGTGCATACCGGGCATTCATTCAAATTCTCGTATTCACCGCGGTAGAGGATGCGATCGTTGATGCATGCATGTATCTTCAGAACCTCTAAACCTAGAGGGCGGACAACCTTCTTTGCTTCGTACGTAGTGGCGGGCAACTCGTTATTCTTTGGAAACATATTCTTCAACATTTTCAGCAAGTTTTCAAATGCCGAGTCGGCTACACCTGCTCGTGCCTTCCATCTCAAGCAAATCCAAGTGTGCAGCCCAGCTTTTTCGGACCATCATCGCATCCGGGTACAGCGCCTTCCTCGTGATCCTCTAACATGCGATCCAAATTCTCCTCTCTTTTTCAGTTTCGCAGCGTCTCCGTGCATCAGCAATGGTCCGACCAAGATCATCAACGGGATCATCACGTGCCTCTTCTTCACCTTCCCCTTCATCTTCAGCATCCTCCATGAAAGTATCACCGAAATGAGAAAGATAGCTTTCATCATTGAAATCATCCCCTTCTTCATCTTCTTCCATTATAACCCCTCTTTCTCCATGCTTGGTCCAACAATTATAGCTTGGCATGAAACCGTGCCGAGCGGGTGCATGTGAACATCTCTTGAGGAAGAGTAACCCTTCGATTCTTACACTTAACACATGGACAGATAACAAAACCCCCTGCTTGTTCGCATTAGCCACTACGAGGAAATCTTTCAAACCCGTACTGAACTCGCCGGAGAGTCGGTTACCGTACATCCATTGCCGATTCATCTGCATTATTATAATATAAAATATATAATTAACCATCATGCATTTGTTAAACTAACTAGCTACAAACAATATAAATTAAACAATGAACTACACACACATGCATATTTTATCAATGACACATCAAAGGTTCAAGTTGCTAACCGCGATCGAGGAGGAAAAAATAAATGAGAAAGCTCAAGTGTGACTCCAACACTTCATATCATGTTTGTTTCATGCTCTTGGGGCATTTCATCAAACACCTTATGTGCATAAGAGGAACCAAAAGCAAACCTAACACTCACTTGTGAAGTTTGTGAAGAGAATGGCTCCAAATGGCTAAGTGTTGGCTGCTGGATGGGTATATATAGGGAGGGGCTTTAGTCCCGGTTGGCCTGGCCAAGCTGCGACTAAAGGCCTTCGGGCACCTTTAGTCGCGGTTGGGCTGGCCAACCGCGACTAAAGCCCCCACGTGCACCAGCTGGCCACCGTGCGCCCTGGGCCCAGGCCTTTGGTCGCGGTTCGCCACACGAACCGCGACTAAAGACCCCATTAGTCGCGGTTCCTTTACCTTCGCGACTTATGGGGCTTCCCGGAAGCCTGTTTTTCCACCAGTGCTTGTTCTTCTCTTCTCGTGGACCAGTCGAACACATCGTTTTCTATTAGTACTAGCACTTTTCGGCACCCGCCTCTCATTTTTTATGTTATAAAATACAGTAGCAGCCCAAATCAATGGGGAAGACCAAATCTATTGCATTGAGAAAAGTTAGTGACAAACACACAAATATGCATTTAGATTCTAAAAACAATAGTATGATTATGATACTACTAGATGATATACTATTATCACTATAGAAATTGTATCATATACAAGTTACATGACACTTGCCACTATGACCAGCCCGAGAACGCATCGCACCTATCTTCAACAACCGTATCACTCTCATCTTATCCCTCGCCACATGATCTTTTTCTTTTAGGCATTGTTTACTTCTCGTGTATTTACGGAATTCGAGGGGATTTTAATTCGGATCCCGAAAAATCTCTGCTTCTTCGGGTTTGAACGAAATTATTCCGAGATATCCCCTCGTATCTCCTCTCATCACCACATATTTACCTAAACTAAAAATCTTCATCATACTAGTGTATTTTTTGGGAAGAGTATTTTGAGAGAAATGGATGAACACCAAATCCCCTCATATCCCCATACCTACTGAAAAAAAATACGAGAGAAATGAACAAGGCCTTAGGATATTTCTAGCTGCCCCAGACCAAATGGATCGAAGTTGTCTATATTTATCCGCGTGAACTTACTTTGCCAGGTAAGCATGGCGAGTTTAGCATAGGACTAAAAGGGGGCAATTGAGCTGTTTGTTAAAATATTCGAGCCATCAAACATAATTGTATGTTCACCTGCTTTCATAAATAATTTATTTCAAATTTTTTCTATTAATGGGGTTCATGAAAATGAAGTATTTCAAAATTAGAATATTTTACTCACCTGAAGTAGTTCTTTATAATCCAGATTCTAGCGTAGGGGCTTCCCTACGGTAAAGTTGTTCAAAATATCGAGATTCTAAAATATTTATTTATGTATTTATTTTGTATAGGGCTCTAATTTTCTACTTGGTGTCAATTACTATTATAGCAACGTGTGACGTGCACACGACATCTAGGTTGGCAGGAGGTCGACCGGAGATGTGGGGTTCCGGGTGAAGGCTTGTGAGGCAACGACGATGGTGGTGACCAAGGTTTGGTAGCGGCAAGATCATGTTAGTCGGCTCCGTTCCGGCGTGTTCGAGTGTCTTCGTGTTGGTCTCCTCTCGCTGTGAAGTCGAAGCTGCCTTTGGGCGGTGTACGATGACCTTCATGGGGCGGTTCGATGAAGGTCCTACTCGGCGCAGGTCTTGCGCATCTCCTTTCCGGGGCTCGTCTTCAGAATCGAAGCTGCCGGTCTCTCCTCGAAGAGCCATCTGTTTGGCATAGGCTGACTTAAGCTTCGCCTTTGTGTGGCTTTTGTGGGTAGCCAGGGTGGCTAGGTGTGCCCCTTGTGGCCGAGTGTGTGTGGTTGTGAGTGTGGCTTTGGCCCAGTTGTTGTTAGTTTTCGCCTGGTTTCTCCTAAAAACTGAGCACCTTCTACTTAATTAATGAATGAGGCAAAACTTTTGCCTCGGTTTCAAAAAACGTGTGACGTGCATGCTCTTCTACGTTATCGTTGCGTGTGTGCCTGTGCTTGGGTATTCAACGTGATGTTCTTCTTTTTGTTGATGCACAATCACGGTGCGGAGAGAGTGTGCCGCATCTTTGGTGCGCTTAAAGGTCTGGGCAGGCGTCTGTACGTATTCGTGCATTCGGTTCATGAAATGTGGTTTTGGTTTCTATGGTCTGATCATAAATGAAATGGCACGTTAGGAATACATGCAATCTTTGGCTCTGCTGAATTGTTCATTATTCAGAATAGAATTGTCTCCATAGAGTAAACTTGATTTTCCTAGATTTTCTATGTCAATGTTCAGTCTTAAGTGGACTTGTAATGCTTATTTATGGCTCAGCTCTTCTTCCTTTTTTTCCATTTCTTTTTAAGTAGTAACATTATGTATTTGTTCAATTGTGCTGTGACTGTGAGCCAAATTTCTGTATTGCGTTAACTGAATGTGCTCGTTCTGCTGCTGTAGTCCGACATTCTGGTGTGCAATCTCTGCTGGGCTCCTGGCAGCGGCGGAGCGAGCCGCCGGCGGTGGGCGGAGGGTGCCGTCTCGACCGATTTCTCTCCAGGAATTGTCTTTCCCAGAAACCACTCATCCTCAATCTCCCTAGGAATAACGAGTGGAGAAGGAGGCCGCCGCCCTCGACCTCTCAAATCTCATCTCTCTATCTCCCCATTGCCAAGCCTTCCTCGTCGGTGTCGCCGGCGTCGGCCACTGGGAGGAGATGGCGTCGTCGCTGTACGCGCCCAACCTCGAAGATTACCTCCCCACGGAGTCGGACTCGCCCCCGCAGGAACCCACCACGAGTCTCAACCTGTAATATAGCAGCCCTAGCCCCTGTCTGTCTCTGCCTCTTGCTTGCTTTTCCATCTCGCAACCCCAGTGTGTGCTCTTTTGCAGGCGCGATCTGCTGGACATCTCGCCGGTGCTCACCCAGGCGGCGGGTGCCATCGTCGATGTGAGTCCCCCTCTCTTTGCTGACATCCTTGTTATATCTGCACCAATACTTACATGGCAAATCCTACAAGCAAGTCACGAAAAATCTGGACACATCTTTGAATTCCTTCTGTGGTTCCATCTACCCCCACAGAATTAATATGATATACTCATGTAGTGATCAAGGTAGAATTATATTGGGGAATTAGTTAGAATTTGGTGCTGCTTAACTTTTTATTGGGGTGAATAGGATGAGAATCCTGATCCACTGGGCAAACGTAGTTGAGTGACTGAAAGGAAATTACAATTGAGTTAACCAAATGCGCTCACATTACAAGTTCAGACTTTGGACTACAGAAAATTTGCAGGTATCTCGCCATCTGAGAGCATTTACTTCTCCGGTTACCTCTACTCCTACACATGACAATGTAACATGATTTGATAACTCTTTGTCTTCAAAACCCGAAATACTCTGCACACTACTATTATGCAAATCATTTTGCAGTCTGCACCAGCTCGAACTTTAACTCTTAACTGATTGTGTTTCTAGCTGATCAGTTGCATGCTTAATAAGATTACAGTGCTGCTGCAATCCATACAAAATGAGCAGTTGCTCGTATACAACAGACTCTGCATAACTGGTTTCCTAACTTGTGTTGTACCTTAATGAGATTCACACTGAAAAATCCATGACCAACAGTATATATTAAAAACTGATGAAACAAAATGTGCCAGACATACTCACCAAAGAAAATCACTGAAATAATCATATTTTAAAGGATAATCAGGACACTTTTAGCTCAGCACCAAAACCCTTCTAGTATCACTTGGTGCAGACAGAGTAATAATCACTTTCGAATGGAGAAAGAAATTACCGGAGTCGAGAAGCTTTGCCACTCAGTTGGATCAGCCAAACAGGCCATTGTGTTAGAGATGTATAGCCCCTTTTCTTGTATATCCCAGTGTATGAGGGGTTTCCTGCACATTGACACACATGTACATGTACTGGCCTTTGGCCCAGTTGCTCATTCCCAACATGGTATCAAAGTTGCAAGTTGCAACTAAGTGCTCGATCCGCGCCGCCGCCGACTATTCCGGCCACCGCAGCTCCTCCGTGCTCGAAGGAGTGAGGTCGGCAGTGGAGGGACTCGGAGGAGTGGGGACCGGAGGCACAGAAGGAGGTGAGTCAGGGAACATGAGGAAGGAGATATCCTCCACGTAGAAGGAGGAAGAGGAAGACTATTCCGGCCACCGACGACTATTCCGGCCACCGCCGATTATTACTTCCCAAACTAGGCTTAGCTTATTAGAACTGCCATTCAGAACCCCAAATCTAAAAGAAATACTCAATCTCTCCCTCCCTCTCCCTCCCCTCCCTCCCTCCCTCCAGCCCTAACCATTGCACCTTTCGGAGATGCCAGATCACCAAAGCTTCAACCTAGCCTAATCCTTGTTTCTGAAAGTTAAAGCTCTAACATCTTTATGTCATGTCTCATGGATCACTGTGCATATGCCTCCTTTGTTGGTCTATGGGCTTAACTTAAATCATCATCATTCTTTTTATCTGTTGAAGTGTCTAGTTATGACATTGCTTGTGTTTGCATTTCTGCAGGATTCATTCACACGTTGCTTTAAGTCAAATTCTCCAGAGCCATGGAACTGGAACATTTATTTGTTCCCATTATGGTGCTTGGGAGTTGTCATAAGATACGGACTACTGTTTCCGCTGAGGTGATTTAGTCTTATGGTCTGAAATTCACATCAAGCTTCAAGATATTGCTAATTATTATCTGAAATGGTCCGTATCTTTTTTCTTCTTTTAATATGAGCAGTTGGATTATTCTGCCCTGTTGATTTGTTGTCAACATAGATTGGAAAGCCCTTGAAGGTGCTGCCCAAACTGACACTACTTGTAGAATTGTAGTTGGTCATGGAAAGAATGTTCCCATTGTGTGCTTAACTGTAACTGTGTTGAACCATTCCCACAATGGCTTGTCAGTAATTGGCAAATCAGTAGCCCACCCCAAAAAACCACTTTGTACTAAAAGATGTGATGTCCTTCTGTTGGGTTGACATGGTATAGCTCTTAATATTGATGTTCCAGGGTTTGCATTTTCTTTTCGTGGTGTGGATCATATAATCTGCACTAAACCACTAGGCTTTACACATTTTGAAGTTTGAACACTTCTACAAGGTTATTTTTTTCTGACAAACCCGTTGGTCATACTTCAACACGAGCTATTTATTTGAAATAATAATTTGATTTTATGCACAATTGAGCAGAGAAACATTGTTCTTCTCTATACTTTTGTATGTATTCTAGTAGCTTACTACTAACATTTAATTCATCCACTGCATCTTATGACTTCATTGATTTCTTTGTAAACATCAAATCTGTCATCTGATAACTCAATTATGCACCAGGGCCTTAACACTTCTATTAGGATGGCTGGCCTTCTTCGCTGCATTTTTCCCAGTGCATTTCCTCATGAAAGGGAAAAGTAAGCTAAAACGTAAAATAGAGGTGAGTTATTTTATTTTGATGTATCTGGGTGAGGTATCTGGATGTGTGCATATTTTTTGTATAATACCCTTGACTTTTCTGGGATGGAAGCTTTAACTGGACTATTAGTTAACAACGGTGATCTTATGGCTTTCTGTGTGTGTGTGTGTGTGTGTGTGTGCATTCATGTCCATGGTTCTCTCTCCCTAGTGAATAAGAACGATGAAATAACAATAAACTATCACAAATTTTATCCAACATTGGGTGATATGGGTTTCGGTGATGAATTGTAGGCATTGAGACTGTTCTCTCTCCCTAGTGAATACATAAGCATAACAATAATTAGCACTCCATCAGTTAATCCTTTTCTCTATGACTTATAGGGGTTTAGCTCCTACAAATAATCAAATGGATCTGTCTTATGCTTTTATAAGTCAGTTTATTGTGGTTATAGGTTAGAAGCCTAGTGAAGGTAAAGCTAACTTCTGAGTTGATCTTTAATTTTTTTTTGTTGAGTTAACTTTAACTATGCTTTGGACCATGGGTTTTATGGCGCTGCTATAGTGACGATAACATGGTGGTGCAGTCCCAGCTCTAGGCGTCCGTGGTCACAATACTTTTGGCCTGTGGCATCTGCCATACCACGTGGAATTCCCATATCATCCACGTGACGCAATATTAGTTCCCATGCCTGAATCACGACGACAGGAATGGGTGACCTTGGTCTCCCGCACCTGGGACTACATAAATAGGAGTGCGGAAGCCAGCAGCCATCGCGGGTAGGGAAAGGGGGTCAGGAGAGACCGAGAGAGGGATTAGTTGTGTACCTCGAGCTTGTCCTGTCCGGCGACCGCCCAACTGCATCAGCTCCAGCCTCCGCCCTCCTCCCGCGGCCCCATTTTCCTCCTCCCGTTAGCACCCTTTTTCTCCAGCTTCCGCTCGTGCTCGAACTCTAGATCCACGAGCTGCAGAGCAGGCCACCCTGGCAGAGTAGGCTTCAATCCGTCCACAACTTGCTGCTACATTCATCAGGGCATCAGATGAGCAAGGCGTGCTACCTCTCCCCTCCCTCTCTCCTTCTCCATGCTCTTCCTCCCCCTGTCCTTCTCTGTTCTGATTTGTTTCTTCTCTCTTCTGTTTTCTGAATTTCTCATGTACATGTAGGCTGTACTGCCTGCTGCGATATAGTGTTACAGCTTGTTGTGTGAGTGTTCAGTTTTAGGTGTAGACTGCTGCACGATGTAGTAGTCATGTACAACTCATTTAGCGCTGATTTAATTTGCTATGATTCTCCATAAGGTTGTGTCTATAATGTCGCCACACCATCCACCACAAGCGTTATAATGTTATGAAGGGGGTCGGTCGCCATAAAATGTGTTACGCCATAAAAACCATGCTTTGGACTCATTTGTTGGGTCCTGCCTGAAACTGTTAGTCCTGTAGCCACTGTACCTTCTTGTAGTAACTAACATCTCTTTAGCAACTTTTATGGTGCTATGCAATTATAATTACTTACTCAGTTCTTCCCTGATAGTTTTCTTGGCCAATTCTCTTACTGTGATGTTTGTTAAAAACTTGTTCTGTTTTGAGTTGAATAAATTTGTTTTGAACTTTGTGCAGAGAAAGCTGGTTGAAATGATGTGCAGTGTTTTTGTTGCTTCTTGGACTGGAGTTATTAAGTACCATGGACCACGCCCAAGCTCACGACCTTATCAGGTTACTTATTTACTCATGTTGGAGCTACTAGTATGGTTGTGCATATGTACAAACACTACAGAGAAGTGTAACCACCCACACTTTTGAGGTGGAAAACACAATAGCTGTTAGACTAAAGGCTTATTCCCATGAAATTTAACATGGAAAGTTAGCACAAAGCCATAAGATATCATTTCCATCACATTTTTCTGATTATGGAACATATGCGTGCCCGGTTACATATTATTATCTTTAATTTTTTTTTTACTTTAGATGGGTTATAGTCTTCTGAATGTGTACACTTTTTTTAGAACCATATCTGTATGTCCACTTGTTCTTGTATATAAGTACCATTGCTTCCTTTATCTTAGTATAAAATTCTGAATTTAATTGATACCCTTGCAACAATTTGGTAATTCAACAGGTATTTGTTGCAAACCATACATCAATGATAGATTTCATCATTCTGGAGCAGATGACAGCATTTGCTGTCATCATGCAAAAGCACCCTGGATGGGTTGGTTAGCTCCTATTTCAGAAACATCTGTTCTAGTTTTAGTTCAGTTTTCAATCTAGAATGTTTATTTATTTAATAGCTCTCTCTCTCTCTCTCTCTCTCTCTAATTTGCAGGATTTATTCAGAAGACTATATTGGAAAGTGTGGGTTGCATCTGGTTTAACCGTAATGATCACAACGATCGTGAAGTAGTTGGAAGAAAGTAAGTTATTCGCTCTGCAACTCTCTATTTTAGAAAATCTGTTTATTAATTGATTTTTTAATCAGGTTACGTGACCATGTGCAACATCCGGACAACAATCCGCTCTTGATTTTCCCAGAAGGAACTTGTGTCAATAATCAGTACACCGTGATGTTCAAGAAGGTATGGTGACTGATCTGATTTTTTTTTTCAGTGGCCATATAATACGGAAAGTTTATTCAAGAGAGAATCCAGAATTCCATTTTAAGCACAGACTAATTGATCATCCATATAGTATCAATACCATCCTTTTTTAGCTGTATATTTATATGATATTAGAGTTCTCTGAATGTAATGCAAATGATCAAGGTTTATCGCTGTATTCAGAAAAAAAGAAAATGAAAGAACCAACTTCTTTTCACTATGTACACAAGATGGTTAAAGCAGATGTGGGAAATCAGTCATGTGTTGATATTTTTTTATTGTTCACGCATGGTAAGCATGAAATTAGATTGTTTCTTTGTTTTCATTTTTCAGGGTGCTTTTGAGCTGGGCTCTGCTGTGTGTCCAATAGCTATCAAATATAACAAAATATTTGTTGATGCCTTCTGGAATAGTAAGAAGTAAGTAATACAAAGCAGCTATATGAATTTTCTTTGTTCACACTTTACCTTTGTTTTTTTCACGTATTACTCAACTTTAAATGTTTACCAGGCAATCTTTTACAAAGCACTTGGGTCGTCTTATGACATCGTGGGCTGTTGTTTGTGATGTCTGGTTCTTGGAACCTCAGTATCTCAGGGAAGGAGAGACATCGATAGAATTTACTGAAAGGTAACATAAGTTTGGATAATTCTATTTTCTACGAACATACCAGGACCAGAAAGTATTTTTCTTATACTTAATGCAATGCGTGTACAGAGTAAGGGACATCATAGCTGCTCGAGCTGGCCTTAAGAAGGTTCCATGGGATGGCTATCTGAAACATAATCGCCCTAGCCCAAAACACACCGAGGAGAAGTGCGTCCTCTCTTTCTCATGAAAATAGAGGATGTTTATTTGGTCAACCTAGCCTGTTAACCATTTTTAAGTATACATGATTTCTTACAATCTTTTTTAATTTTCAGGCAGCGCATGTTTGCCGAATCTGTGTTGAGGAGACTTGAGGAAAACTAAATAGGTGCTACTGGTTAGGGATTCACCATTTAGCTACTATATGTAATCCGTTTGGTCCCAAGCGAAATCTGGGGCATGTGGAAATGACTGCCGCCGTTTTTCTCAAAATTTGTTCAGTTTGACAGAATCAGTAGCGCGTGCTTGGCAAGAAACAACTATAATGGCAAGAAACAACTATTGCATGTACTTGTGTGGCTAAAGATCTTTTTGTATCTTCTGATCCGTTAGTGTCTAACACATAAGCATTTGTGTTGTGTCAGGAGATGCTGTATTGATATTTGGCTTATGCTTCGTGCAGACAAACCGTTGGTGTCTTAACACATTAGCATTGGTGCTGTGTCAGGAGATGCTGTATTGATATTTGGCTTGTGCTTCGTGCAGACAATCGGTCCTGATCATTCTCATGTCGTTGAAGCTGTGATTATTGATTTAACCTTTTAGTGAACATCATGGATAGAAAAAGAATCACCGCAGAGGGTGACGCTGGATACGAGGATGAGCGTGAGCAGCACAGCGCAGGCAAAGTTGAGGCACCGGATCCCCAGGCTCTGCTCTGCCTGTGGTGCATCGGCAGACGGTAGTTCCTCTGCAGGGCAGCATGTCGAGATGTAAGTCTGTCCGTTTAGATTGCGCTGCGCCACGAATAGAATTTAGGCCACGAATATATTTAGGTTGTGACCCAATTTTCTTAAAATATTAGAAATTTCTTGCTAGGATCCAAATGATTTGATTCTGTCCGTTTAGATTGCGCCATGAATAGAATTTAGGTTGTGATCCGGTCTGCCACGTCAGTGCGCTTAGCGGCGTGTTCTATTTGTTCCGCGCCTCAACCATTTTTTAAAAATATTAGAATTTTCTTGCTATATCTATGGCTGGCATACCTAGTTTGGGCACAATTGCTTAAAGCAAATTAATACAATAAACTAAAAATTAATAATACATAGTACAAGACCCTAGTGTCCTCTTCTTGCCCTCGCCTAGTCATTCCCATCGGAGTGGTAGTAAAGACCTTGACAGTTAGCATGCCGTTACCGTTGAACTTGGAGATGATGAAGTGCCTGACTTCAACTGCGAACCGCCTCCAACCGTTGTGGAGGTACATTTGGCCGATCCGGTCGAACAACACCTTCATGGACCACAGGCCGGTCGAGCCGCCGGGCACACACAATACGAGCTAGTGAGGCGCTTCCCATCGATAACCGACGCAAACTTCCGGGGGAGGCGCAACTGCCCAGTACATACCCAAGTGGATGGTGACACCGAACTCAAACCCAAACGGGTCGAAGGGGAGGACTCAGGTGACGATGTTGGCAACAGGGACGGCGGTGGTTGAATCTGGCCTCCTCCCACGACCCACGTCTTCCTTGGCGACCTCGGCCACGCCCCAGGCCCGATGGCTGTCCTAGACGCCCTCTCCTCGATCCTTTTGCCGCCAGCCATGGCTGCCACAATGCATGTGGTGGTGGTGGGGGGTGGGAAAAGATGAGAGTGTGGGAGGAAATGGCCGCGACTGGTATGTTAAAAAGACCAAGACATTGGATGCCGGTGTGAAGGACGAAACGATGACTTTATTTGTCATTCTCTCGCTTGCTATCTTTTATTGCTCTTCTTGGTACACTTGACCTACCATGGTACTATACCAACAATGGAACTAACTAGCTAGGGGAGGCTGCCGGCGCAAAGAATTGCTCCTAAGGTATAATGTTATTGAAAAAAAGGCTTGTAGGCCAAATCACATGGCTCTCAGCAACATGAGCAAGCAAGCACAAAACCTAGAAGAAAAGTGCAATGGAGTGCGCTGACGACCCCAGATTAGAACCCCATCACATTAGATGAGCGTATGGCTGTACCTCGTGAAGAGGGGACTGGAGCTGAGGTGACAAAGGTATAGGGTCCTTTTGTGCAGGACATGATCAGCTTTGATGTAGTACTAGTAGCATCTAGTTATTCTCCCCTGACAGTCTTTCCCCTGTCCTTTTCCTATCACCAACCATTATTTGTTCCATACCCTTTTTTTCATATACCATTCTCATATCCATTGGTTTTCTTGGCAGTTTTTGGTCATGGGGAGGATATTCTTTGTTCCAGCGGTTGACAATCAAAAGCAAAATGAAAGCGACGCAAACCATGGTAGGGCAGCTCCATCTTTAAAACTATATAATTTCACTGATAAACATATAATCTTTTCTGTACATGTATAATGAAAAATATACTCTAACGTATAGTTAGTGAAGCAGAGCCATGTGATGAGTTAGTGGGGACTTGATTAGTGTGTGATATAATCAAGTGGGAAATGGTGATGAGCGATGCCGACAGGAATCCATTACATCCAGTGCCCCAACCCCCTTCTACCGTTGACACGCAACATTCATAGGTAAAAGTGCGTATGTCACATGGTCGAACTCAA
This sequence comes from Lolium rigidum, assembly GCF_022539505.1. Lineage (NCBI taxonomy): Eukaryota > Viridiplantae > Streptophyta > Magnoliopsida > Poales > Poaceae > Lolium > Lolium rigidum. Next base: position 10,398,865 of record NC_061510.1, on the reverse strand, counting down.
GATCGATATTATCTTCGATCCTACCAAGGAATTTCACACGAAACAATCCAGGAATCAATACCTAATCTCTGCAGAAAATCCAGTTAAAATTTCAAACAAAATTCTTCCAAACTAGTATTTTTTGATAAAAGAAATATATTAATACCGCTAAGATACCAGTTCCATCCAATCTCTGCTACAAGAAAACGTTCTAAAGACATTAATACACACAACCCTACTAAATAAATGATAAAAAAAATCTCACGGCAGTGATCAAAATCTTGTAACTGCAACACAAATCACTGCCAATACAACATTAGAAGTTCGCGCTCTCAAAACAATACCTTCTACAGACCATTTGGCCGGCACTATTAATGCTAGATCTTGAACTTTTACCTTAGATCAAGTCCAACTTCTCAAAACAATGTCGGCAATAAAGCTATTGTCACATAAAACCATTTAATGTCAGACCTTGGTTTTTGATCCTGAAAGACAAGACTCCCTCATGTGTTGCCGGTCCCGCTTGCCGATGTCACTACTTCAAGTCAAGAAACACCAAGCAATGTCCTCTTCATCACGAGGACTCAGTCTGCGATTACTAGACCTCAGAGCTTAGCTGGTATAATATTGTCTACCACTGTCTTCTCCATGTAACGTGAAAACCAGCAGGTCCCATGATGGCATCAGATAGCCAAGTTTCGCATCAATCCATCCCGAAGTCGCACGGCCATAACTATGGGTGCACACGCCGAATCCCATCCGATCCAACATCTACAGGCATCAAGCGTCCAATGGAGGTCGCTAGCGGATCCTTTCGGAACAGTTCACCAGCCATATCAAGCAGAACACCGTCTTGATGTGAGAAGAACACAATGACCTCCTCCTTCGTTAGGCAGATCGGCAGCATCCTGCACTGCCGCCCACCGACTCCCAACAGCAGACCAAAGATCTCAGCGGGCACCACCACCACCACCACCGGCACCACGTGGAGATGAAGGGGTGAGTCGTACTGTGGTGACCTGGCATACCACTGCATGGTGTAGTATGCAAGTCTGACATAACACCAATGAAACACCGTTCCACTAGTATTACATCGCTCAGAGTGGTACAACATAAACATATGCGGGTCCAAGGCATGTCTATAAAATTACACACACAGACTCTGTTACATAAGATCATCACAGCCTCCTACTTTACAATGAGGTAAAACTTCAAATAAACTCCAGAAGAATGACTCGTAGTCTAATCTTATCACTAACTCTACTTGTAGAGGTTTCGACTAGTTATAGAGGCTATGAAGAGATTCTAGCTAAATAGGAGCTAGGTTTAGGAATGTGTTGACTGCCAAAACCCACCGGCGGGCAGCGGCCTTGTCAACACCGTAGAGCCGGGAAGAGCCTAGAGCTGCGGCTGGCTGAGACCCCTCCGAGCGACGGCCCGCAATGCTCTTCTCGGTCACACGCGGCGTTGCAAAGTGCAAGGGCGTGCCACCCGACCTATACCCGGTCGGGAAGGTGATGAGGATGCCTCGCTTAGTTTCCTGCAGGGCATACATGTAAACGTTAAATACGAGCCTCGATCGGCTCTCAGGTTATCTTGTGAATCGGCTCAAAGAGCCGATCCACCCATGATCCGTACGGGGTGCACGAATACTTGGTGGTCCTGCTTGATCAAGATGAAGCTAATGAGATCTACGACGATTTAGGGTTTTCACCGCATAATCGGATCATCCTACTCCAGGTTGGGCCTTGCGGCCACGCACGGTGCTCGTAAGCCGATCCTAAACAAGGCCAAAAAACCAACATGAAGTTGATCCTAGGAACATCCCGTTTAGGACTTGCGAACGCCACCCTACGTGCCACCGGATCCTCCCCCCTTTGTAAGGCCTAACTATTGCGAGATATTAAACTAATCCTTGTAGAACAAGGAGCAACCGTAACGGATCAGATCTACTAAATAATGATCAAGCGGGTGCCGCCCCACACCCGAGATAGGCGTGAGGGCGGCTAGATATGCAAGGGTTGCACTACGTAAGCATGCTTAAACGAAGAACAATGCTAACCCTAACACATCTAATGATAACTACGTTGCTCGCCATCAAAAGCGCTTCGGTACGAGCAACGCATGAACAACGTGGGGCTTAGTCTGCCTAGATCGCAAGATGCGATCTAGGAAGCATGTCGCTTACCTGATAGAAACCCTCGAGACGAAGGAGTTGGCGATGCGCCGAGATTGGTTTGTTTTTGGGGTTGAACGTGAGTTGTTGTTTATTCCATAAACCCTAGGTACATATTTATAGTCCAGGGGACTTTCTAACGTGGGAATATCCCATCGTGCACGATACAAACTCTAACCCTTATCTAAAATAATAAACTACTAAATAAAGATACACGGGCAATTCAGCCCAAAACCCTTCGTGCCGGGCCGCTTCGAAATCTTCCGCATGTAATCTTCCAAGCCCGGCCCACCTCTCGGATTTGTCTAAAATCCGGTGATAACACATGCTCCCCTGGTTTTGGAAATAACATTTCCAAAATCATTATGCTTTCCCTTCGAAGGGTCATGTCGTGGCGAGCAGCAGACATTATGACAGATCCGTCATCATTATGCCCCGTCTTCTCGGCTTCTCTAAAAATTCGACAGCTTTAGCATCGATCCCTTGAAACCGTAATGGCATTAAACCTTCACCAGATTTCTCATTATTTAACCGTGCCGACTGGTTAGCTCTCTCTATCTTCTATTCCATCCCAGCTATCGGCACCAAAAAACCCTCTCCTCCTGTAGCAATGTCTTCCTCTTCCTCTTCCTTCTCAAAACTCTTCCCCCAATCTTCGCCGAAGAAGAAGAACGAGGACAACCTCCACCCCGCAGTGAATCCCTTCTCCTCCGACAAGGAGGAGAAAGAAGGAGAAGCAGCGAAGGCCAAGGCCTCCCCTTCCGCCCAGCTCCCGCCGAAGAAGCGCCCCCGCATGTGGGCGGACAGCGAGGACGAAGATGATGACGAAGAGGAAGAGGAGGAGGATGACTCCTCCTCCTCCATCGGGTACCCGCCGACCAAGCGCTTCCGCTCCTGGGCGGACAGCGAGGATGATGATGATGACGAGGAGGAAGAGGCTCCGGCCAAGGGCTGGGGCAGCGACGACGAGGAGCTCCCCGGGAGCGAGCGCCGACGACGTCGACGGCGGCGATGACGAGGATAGCGACGACTAGTAGTATAGGACTAGTAGTAGCGAGTGCACTAGGCACCAGATCCCTCTTTTGAGAGCCATCGGCTCTTTCTTGTAAAGCCGCTCCTTGGAATTAATGAAATTGTTCTTTCCATTCATCCTGTAATCGCTCCAATTTCATTCCTTCCGTTTGTCATGCTAAGACCGATAGCAACGCGTCGGGCTCCTTTCCTTTTCTTGCAGCAACAGCACAGTCCAAACCCTGTACTAGACGACGGCTTTTCCTTCCCAGTTCCTCCCTGAGACGACCATGATGCAGCCGCAGCCGAGGTGACTCTAATCGGCTCTTAAAAACAGGGCATCTTCCAGGCTTGTTGCCCCCCGAGTCTTAGCCGAGGCAAAAACAGAGCTGTATGGACCTAGGCTCGATCATGTCTGAGGGAGCTCCTTATGCCGAGCTAGCCGATTAAACATAAATCGGCTTCCCAAAGCAGAGAGCCCTCAAGGTGAGCTGCCCCCCGAGTTTCTTCAGTTCCTTTCCTTTGATGGACCTGATGCAATCCATCCTTGACCTGATCCGCACGCCCATGCTGCTCCTGACATTGTTCTTGAAGAAATCTCCCTTGAGTCGATGGCCATGCATCGGCTGTTATATCCTTAAGTCGATGCCTGCTGCATCGGCTATGTTTGAAAATTTTCGAATTTTCACTTTTTGTTTTTACGGCCGACCTGTGCATCGGCCCCCATATTCCAATACCCATCACCAGAAGATGAGATGCTTACGTTGCATATCCTCGTATTTTCATATATCGGGTGCCCCCGAGCCGATTCTGTCAAGAAAATTGATGGTATCGGCTCCGTTGGATAACATGTTGAACCCGAGCGAAAGGTGGGTGAGGATAATTTTTGGCCGATTGCTGGAATCGGCCTCCACGTTGCTTGCTCGCTGAAGGTTTTGTAAGTTCCCTTCATAAGTTTTTTTTTTGGGGCCGATCACAAGGATCAGCCTCTCCTGGTTTGCTCATTGGTTTGATCTTGCTACTTGGTCAGGCTGGATAAAACCAACCCGACCTCTGACTTGATGCGCTTGCTGTCGTCCACCTTGAGTGCTCCGTAGCGTCGTGGAGCGCTACGCTCTGTCGGCAAGACGAGTACCATGTTTGTGCCAGCCGATGTCTCATCATCGGCTTTCCTCTGTTTAGGGCGCCACTCCATTTTCCGTGGGCGGCCCTCTTCATCCAGGGTTCGCCGAACCTTTGCGGCCGGATCGGGCCGTGCCTTCCTTAGCGTATGCGGTACAACCTTTCGGCTTCCTCCGAGCCGCGCAATCGCCGAACCCCGCGCTTTTGGGAAGGCTGAGTCCGTCGGGGCACCACCTTGGCCGGTGGTACCTATCTTCTTCCACTTCTCCCTCGTCTTCCGAATCCTCAAGATCTGCCCAACGAGGTGACTCAGCGCGTTTGCTTTGTGGCGGGAGAGGCCCTAGGCGCTCGAACACGGACACGTTGGCTGCCTCCTTCTTTTCTCGATTGCATTCGGGCAATTGCCGATTGTGGGCAATCGGCTCATTCCCGAATCCCAGCAGGTGTCCGAAGAAGGGGCAGTCCCGATGTCCGGCGTTGTCATCTTGCTCCCTTGATGCTTCCGTGGCACGGCGCTCGTGCTCCTCCTCATCGCGATCCTCGCCGACGATATCTTCCGGCTTCTCTAGCCGGACGATCTCCTCTATCATCATAATTGGACCGTCGGCGTTGGTCATACCGACTTACATATTTGTTGAGGAGGTGATCGGAGAGGGGTCGCCGATATCTTATATTCTTCACCTCTCCCTCCGTGACATAGCGCTTGCCATCATGACGGAGCCGATCGCGTGGAGCGGCCTCCTCTCGTATCCTTGCTATGAGAGCAGCTGCCCTCATCTCCATCTTTGCCGAGTGGTTTCCGGGTCCTACCATGTTGATGCTCGAACGAGGGACCCGGCTGGCAACCTTCAGGGTAGGTGATTTCTACCATGTTAACGGCGGGGAAGGGTTGGGTGTCGACCTTCATGGCGTACTGGTTGAAAATTAGCCGCCCCTTCTCTATCGCCGCTTGGATGTGCTGACGCCACACCCGGCAGTCGTTGGTGGCATGGGAAAGCGAGTTGTGGAATTTGCAGTATGGCTTTCCGTTTAGCTCTTTTGCCGTGGGGAACTTGAGACCTTCACGAACCGTCAACTCGTTTCTCCTTGAGCAGGAGGTCGAAGATCTGTTCGGTCTTGGTTACGTCAAAATCAAATCCCCCGGGCGGTCCCGGTGGCTTTACCCATTTGCAGGCCACGGGGTTCCTCCCCGAGTCCACTCAGCCACTCGCTATTTCTTGGTCTCCCGCAAGCACTTCATCTTCCTCCGTATCGACCATAACTACCGCACGCTTGAACTTGTCTTGGTACAGGTCGGGGTGGCGCTGTTCATATGTCGATAGTTTCTGAACCATGTGCGCCGGCGAGGGATAATCTCGCTTGGGAGGCCATGTCCTTGAGCTGTGTTGCAAGGCCCGCTACCGCCAACTCGACCGCTTCCTTTTCGGTTATACGAACCGAATAACATCGGTTCCTAAGATTCCTGAAGCGCCGGATGTATTCTGTCACCGTTTCCCCGCGCTTCGACGTAGTTGTGCTAGATCGGCAATGCCGGACTCGGCAGCTTCGAATGGTATTGCATATGGAACTGTTCTTCCAATTGCTTCCAAGATCGGATGGAGTTTGCCGGCAAAGAAGTGTACCATCCAAAAGCCGATCCCGTGAGGGACCGTGAAAAGAGCCTCACGCGTAGCTGATCCGACACCGAAGCCGGTCCTAATTGAGCCAAATATCGGCCGACGTGCTCGATGGAGCCGGAGCCATCCGATCCACTCGAATTTGGAGAAGTCGGGGAGCCGATACTTAGGTGGCAGCGGGATCATCTCATAATCGTCGGGGTACGGCTTGGAATAGCCGACCGCCCTTCTTTTCGGCATCATGCCGAATTGGTCTCTCGGCATGGTATCGATCCGATCCGCCGTGCTGGCCGTAGGAGTTGCACTCCGAAGATTCGCCGGGGTGGCGTACTTGGCCTGCCATGTTTGCTTTTCCAGCTCCGAGCCATCCGCAGGAGCTGGGCTCGGGGGTTTCGTCGGTGTGGCGTATTTAGTTAGCCACGTCTTCTCTCGTCGCCGACGTTCCTCCCGTCTTCGCCGGAGTCCCCGATGTTGTGGCCTGGTTTGTGAGTGCCCGAGTCACCACAATCCGGCACATACATGCACGCGTATCCATGAGGGATCTCCTTAGGCGCCTCCATTAAGAACCGGTAGTCACTAGGGTCGCCACCAATCCTCGTAGACGAGGAATGCCGGTGTAGTCGGCACTTCAGCCAGGTGCTGCCAACGCATATGGCAGCGGTGGACGGGACTCGGAATGGCAACTCTCCTTGATGAGTCCCGAGAGCTGGTCCCGACGGCGAGTACCGGTGGCTCATGATCTCCCGAATCACGCGCGGAGCGACACGCTCCAACACGTTGACCAAGTTCTCGCAGTGGCGGTGTAGTGAGTGAGCCACCGGGTAGTTGATCTCCTGCCGCGGCACCCACGGTACGTTCCTCCGACGGGGTAGAGAGGTCTATCCCATCGAGCGCACCTTGCGGTGAGAACCCCTTCCATCCGATGCCACCGGAACGGGTTCTCCGAAAAGAGCCGATGAGGTCGGCTTCGAGGGTAGCCTTGATCTCGTTGTATTGCTTCTTGAGGTCGTCGAGCGGATCCCCGTAGGTGACCGGCGTGCCGTCCGCCATCTCGGATGTAGATGGCGATGTGGTTGATGTAGACGATAGTCCCACCGGGCGTGCCGGAATGTGTTGACCGCCAAAACCCACCGGCGGGCAGCGGCCTTGTCAACACCGTAGAGCCGGGAAGAGCCTAGAGCTGCGGCTGGCCGAGACCCCTCCGAGCGACGGCCCGCAATGCTCTTCCTGGTCACACGCGGCGTTGCGAAGTGCAAGGGCGTGCCACCGACCTATACCTGGTCGGGAAGGTGATGAGGATGCCTCGCTTAGTTTCCTGCAGGGCATACATGTAAACGTTAAATACGAGCCTCGATCGGCTCTCGGGTTATCCCGTGAATCGGCTCAAAGAGCCGATCCACCCATGATCCGTACGGGGTGCACGAATACTTGGTGGTCCCGCTTGATCAAGATGAAGCTAATGAGATCTACGACGATTTAGGGTTTTCACCGCATAATCGGATCATCCTACTCCAGGTTGGGCCTTGCGGCCACGCACGGTGCTCGTAAGCCGATCCTAAACAAGGCCAAAAAACCAACATGAAGTTGATCCTAGGAACATCCCGTTTAGGACTTGCGAACGCCACCCTACGTGCCACTCGGATCCTCCCCCTTTGTAAGGCCTAACTATTGCGAGATATTAAACTAATCCTTGTAGAACAAGGAGCAACCGTAACGGATCAGATCTACTAAATAATGATCAAGCGGGGTGCCGCCCCCACACCTGAGATAGGCGTGAGGGCGGCTAGATATGCAAGGGTTGCACTACGTAAGCATGCTTAAACGAAGAACAATGCTAACCCTAACACATCTAATGATAACTACGTTGCTCGCCATCAAAAGCGCTTCGATACGAGCAACGCATGAACAACGTGGCTTGTGCTGCCTAGATCGCAAGATGCGTCAAATCTGGTGATAACACTGGTTCGATAAACCTTGGTTTCTTTCGAGGCGAAGAACGTTGGCGATGCGCCGATCATACCTTCCTCTTGGGGTTGCCCAACGAACGTGTGAAATACACGCCATCACCCGTGTGGTGACCCGGCATACCACTTCATGGTGTAGTATGCAAGTCTGACATAACACCAATGAAACACCGGTCCACTAGTATTACATCGCTCAGAGTGGTACAACAGAATTACACACAGATTCTGTTACATAATATCATCACAACCTCCTACTTTACAAGGAGGTAAAACTTCAAATAAGCTCCAGAAGAACGACTCGTAGTCTAATCTTCCGCATGTAATCTAGCTATAGCACGGCTACCTGAATAGATTCTGTCTAAAATACGGAGCTAGGTTTAGGAAGCTAGTTCCCTTCTACTGGCTAGTCTAGGTTTTACTCCATGATTAGATGTGGTATTTGATCTCTTCCGACGAGTTCCTGTCCCTTGGAGTAGTTGTTGACACCTCGGCCTTCGAGTTGCACTGTAGATCTTCCTCCAATGCCTCCATATCTAAGCAGGGGATTTTAGAGTGGGATGAGTACGAGCGTACTCAACAAGTTCATTATAGGAATGTGGTGTTTAATGCACTAGCTACGGAATTAGACCAGAAAGTCTAATACCAATGCAGGTTTTCATAACTATTTCTTCAAAAGGTTGCTTTTATTCAGAAGAACTATGTCCGTCAGCCTTCACCGGTTTACTAGAACTTCATGGAGTTCCTTTCCGACAGCGTTCGCAGTTCCAAATCCCGGAACAGGGAGTGACTGGTCATGATTCATTACACTCTGCAGAGGTGTGTTGCTTTACCCATAAGAGATCTTAACCTTGGTGCCAACCGAGCACGTTACCCGTTCACACTTCCTTTGGTGTGAGGCCCGGTATAAGGTCTTAGCCAATCATATTCCTCGGATACCTCGCACACCCACCCTTTGTTGCAATCCCCGACCCTGGGTCCACGCCGGTGTACTTATACCAACTAAGGATGGCCCCCGACCACGACGACAGTTCTGGGCTAACTACCATAAACTCCTTCGCCGGTAGATGCAACCCATCATAGACCGCATAGGGGGCTTAACCACCGCTCCGGGATCAAGTGACTAGCAATGGGGACTCGGCTCCACCACCACTCCGCTTGTCCCTCGGGATTCAAGTGACTACGATAAGCGCATCCGTTGATGTACAAGAGGTGGAAATACGATTGACTACTCCGTCCCACTCCAGATCTTATGGTTAATTAACACGAGTTTTGCGGCACAAGAATCACTAGACGACATTTGTTGTTTAATCCTAGATGGATATAAACCCATTGCAATGGAACCTCCACCATATCAACACATTCCATGGTTCCATTGCCCACCACATAGTCATATTCATAGTTATGAAAATAGTACTTTTTCTTTTTATGCAAGAGTGATAAGTATAGTACTTTGCAAGTAATTTGGTAAAAATACTCAAATGACATGAGCAAGCGATGAACTTGCCTTTCTTGACTACAAGATTATGCAGGCAAGGTCTTCGATACGCAATAACTCCAAATTCTGAAATAGCATCATCGTCCGGTAAGGACGATGTTTAAAAGATTGTCAAGGATGCAATAATGCATAAGTATGAGATGTAATCGCTCTAAGCGTGACCTAACCCCTATGATTTAAGATTAGTGAGTGGTAATGATTAGTTCAGGTGTGTTGCACTTTTAGAGTGATTTACAAACAAGGTTCTTATTAAGGTTAATTGCTTGGTATCATGAACAAGTAGTATAATACATCACAACAATAACTTTACTTAGCACAAAATAATGGCATTTGGTATAATCCTAACATGTAGTGAACAATTGTTGGTTTTAGTACTATATGGCATGGTTAATGATTATTGGTCATATACTTCAAAAGAATAACTTTTGAAGAACTTGTTCTTTGATAAAGAACAAGTATGATAATTAGGTTAGTGGGTTTCTATGGTTTATTATGATTCCAAGTTAACTTCTGGGGTAAATATTAGATGGATCACAAAAAAGTTGGATTCATCAATAGCTAGAGCTTGCATGGTTTGAGTTAAGCAACAACATCTTAAACAATTAGTTATAAATGGTTGCTATCAAGGTTGTTTCATTCAGCTAGTGATAGCTAGCTAGGGTTTATAGGTTCTATTAAGTAAGGTTGATGACTATCCTTTATTTTCTTCAAAAGAATAACTTTTGAGGAACATACTTCTTAAATAATAAGAAGCTTCTTAAATAATAAGAAGTATTGCAATTAGGGTTTATATGTACTAGGGTTTATTATTATTGGTTCCACTAAATAAGAACAATTGGTTCCTAAATAAGAGTAATTATGAAGTACTTGTAAGGTTTAGTGGACTATGGTTAGGTAATGAAAAATATTGGGCATAGTTGATATTGGAGTTCATCATAATGGTGTGATGCTAATCAAGGTTAATTAAGGATGAGATCCTTGATAATAGGGATTAGGGTGGATACTACTTGATCATCTACAATCTATTAGGATGAACACATGGAATACCATTTTATTAGTGATAGGTCTCTATTATTTTATGAAGACATGACAAGTATTTGATTGCTACTATGGATCTATGAATGTCAAGAAAGTATCATGATCACATATTCTAACCTAGGGTTAGGGTTAGAAGAAATTTAGGGTTCATGTGAATTAATGAAGCTAGGTTCCTAATGGTATTAGGGTTTTAGGATTCACATGAAATGGTACGGTTGTGCTTTCATTTAATAAGGAATTAGGGTTTCCTAATTACCATATAGTTCTTAGATTAATAACTTCATTATAGTTCAAGTTATTAATAACTTTGAAATATAATACTATTTGATTTGGCATTTTCTTATTTTTAAAGAATTAATAATTAAGATAATTAATAATTAGGTTTTAAATCCTTCTAATAAAGATTTAATAAGTTATTAGTAAAGGACTATTAATTTTAAGGTTTTCTTTTTTTACTTACTGGTTTTTATTTATTTTAGAACCTTTTCTAAATTTCTGAATTTTAGTTGAATTTGGAATTAAAAGAAAAGACTTATTTAACAAGTTTTAAATAACTAAATTTTTAATAAAAATAAAAATTTCATTTTATATTTTTATTGGATAGATTTCATTTTTAGGAACATTTTAATATCTCATTTGTATTTTTCTGAATTAAAATGGATTTTATAAGTTCATGTGAAGTTTCAGCAATTTACATAATTTGAAATAAAATAGAAAATGACTAAACGCACCCGGGTTAACCTACCCCTACTCACTGACTAATGGGCCAGTGACCATGTCACACGCCACGGTGGCGTCGACATGGCATGGTTCACGGTGGCCGCCGGGGCAGTCGCCTATGGTCGCCGGCGTTCCCGGGTTCCCGCGGGGACATGCGTAGGCGCGTTGGAACGAGGACGCCGATGCGAACCTCGTGATGGTGGCGCCGCTCCGGTTTGGTCACCGGAGCGTGCCCGGCGACGAGTTGCTGCGGCGGCGCTCACGGGCTAGCGATGCGGGGTGCTACGGCGTGTAATCGAGCAGGGCGAGCTTGCCACGAGGTAGAGTGGCTCACCGCGAGTACGACGTCCGTGACGGCGAGGTCGATGGAGGTCTGGTTCGCCGGATTTCATGGCGCCGGCCGTCGGAGAGTTGAGCTCGGCGACGGCACTACGTGCTGCTCCGGCTCAATTCCTTCTGCAGGAGGAGCAAGTCGAGCACGGCGGTGACGCTAGTGCCCACGGTGAGGTCTGGGGAGGCTCCGAACGGCGACGATGAAGATGGCCGGGCGGGCTAGGGTTTCGGCATTGGACGAAATTGAGCAGATGGGGAAGAATCCGATGCTGCTGTGCGTCGTGAAGCTTTTATACGGCGCCAGGACTCGCCTCGTCACGAAGTCGAGCTCTGGGAGGTCGCCAGCGTAGAGGAGAAAGAGAGCACGACTCCGTGCTGTCCTCCATGTGCAAGGAGGGGATGAGGACGACCTCCTCTCTGATATTTTGTACGAAGAGGTATGGTGGGCTGCGATGGGCTATGCTGGGCTTGGTGCCGATGGGCTGGTGGTGGATTTCTTGGCTGGTGGTGCTATGCTGGGCTTGGTGCTGATGAGGACGACCTCCTCTCTGATGTTTTTTTATTTTCTGTTTTTAATTTCTGTTTTAGATTAAGATTTGAATTATTTTCTATTTTGCAGGTCCTGCTCATTTTTAATTCATACAAATATTAGTCCAGGGTACTACAAAGTCCCGAGTAGTGTCTTTGCAAATTTAATATGATACTATGACATTGTTTTATTAATTAGTGTTGATATTTGGATTAAATTTCCATATGGACATGAATTTGAATGTTATCATTGGAAATATTCAAATTGTTTTCTAAATGATATTATTCTTACTTAGTGATAGGTAGAGTTTTATTTAGTATTACTTTGCAAGAAATAATTTCAAAGTAATATTTGCTTATGGATTCTTAATAAGAAGTGAGTCAATGGCATGATTTTATGTGCTAACATATCTCTAAGGACTTGATCTCTCATTTGAGAATTTGGTCCCTGATGTCTACGGGTGCTTCTATTCTTGTAGACAGTGTTGGGCCTCCAAGAGCAGAGGTTTGTAGAACAGCAGCAAGTTTCCCTTAAGTGGATCACCCAAGGTTTATCGATCTCAGGGAGGAAGAGGTCAAAGATATCCCTCTCAAGCAACCCTGCAACCACAAAGCAAGAAGTCTCTTGTGTCCCCAACACACCTAATAGGTGCACTAGTTCGGCGAAGAGATAGTGAAATACAGGTGGTATGAATAAATGCGAGCAGTAGTAACGGCGCTAGAAAAGTGCTTGCTGGCGTGCAGTTGATGGTAATAATATTGCCGGAAGTAAAGATGCAGTAAAACAGTAAACAAACAGCGATAGCAGTATTTAGGAACAAGGCCTAGGGATCATACTTTCACTAGTGGACACTCTCAACATTGATCACATAACAGAATAAATAGATAGATGCTAGACTCTACACCCTCTTGTTGGATGATGAACACCACTAACCGTGTAGGATTACACGAACCCTCAATGCCGGAGTTAACAAGCTCCACAATATTCGATGTTCATGTTTAAATAACCTTAGAGTGCATGACAGATCAACATAACCAAACCAAGTACTAACATAGCATGCACACTGTCACCTTCACACTACGAAAGGAGGAATAGATCACATCAATACTATCATAGCAATAGTTAACTTCATAATCTACAAGAGATCACAATCATAGCCTACGCCAAGTACTACACGATGCACACACTGTCACCATTACACCGTGCAAGAGGAATAAACTACTTTAATAACATCACTAGAGTAGCACACAGATATATTGTGATACAAAACACATTGCAATCATAAAGAGATATAAATAAGCACTTCACTATGCCATTCATAACAGTGAATAAGTATTCTGTGAAATATAGCCTAAGAGACCCACACGGTGCACACACTATCACCTTTACACACGTGGGACAAGGAGTCTCCGGAGATCACATAAGTAAAATCCACTTGACTAGCACAATGACATCTAGATTACAAGCATCATCATATGAATCTCAATCATGTAAGGCAGCTCATGAGATTATTGTATTGAAGTACATAGGGAGAGAGATGAACCACATAGCTGCCGGTACAGCCCCGAGCCTCGATGGAGAACTACTCCCTCCTCATGGGAGACAGCAGCGTTGATGAAGATGGTGGTGGTGTCGATGGAGGAGCCTTCCGGGGCACTTCCCCGTCCCGGCGGCGTGCCGGAACGGAGACTCCTGTCCCCCAGATCTTGGCTTCGCGATGGCGGCGGCTCTGGAAGGTTTTCTCTGGTTTCGTTGAACGTGTCGAGGTTTTTAGGTCAGGGACCTTTATATAGGCGAAGAGGCGGAGTCGGAGGGTCGACGAGGCGCTGACACACTAGGGGGGCGCGGCCAAGGCCTGGGCCGCGCCACCCTATCGTCTGGGGCCCACAGGGCCCTCCTCTGGCGGCTCTCGGGTGTTCTGGAAGCTTCGTGGAAAAATAGGATGCTTGGGCGTTGATTTCGTCCGATTCCGAGAATATTTCCTTACTAGGATTTCGGAACCAAAAACAGCAGAAAACGAGAACTGGCCCTTCGGCATCTCGTCAATAGGTTAGTTCCGGAAAAGGCATAAATATGACATAAAGTATGCATAAAACATGTAGATATCATCAATAATGTGGCATGGAACATAAGAAATTATCGATACGTCGGAGACGTATCAGCATCCCCAAGCTTAGTTCTGCTCGTCCCGAGCGGAGTAAACGATAACAAAGATAATTTCGGAGTGACATGCCATCATAACCTTGATCATACTATTGTAAACATATGTAATGAATGCAGCTATCAAAACAATGGTAATGACATGAGTAAACAAATGAATCATAAAGCAAAGACTTTTCATGAATAGTACTTTCAAGACAAGTATCAATAAGACTTGCATAAGAGTTACTCATAAAGCAATAAATTCAAAGTAAAGGCATTGAAGCAACACAAAGGAAGATAAAGTTTCAGCGGGTGCTTTCAACTTCAACATATATATCTCATGGATAATTGTCAATGCAAAGTAATATAACAAGTGCAATATGCAAGTATGTAGGAATCAATGCACAGTTCACACAAGTGTTTTCTTCTTGAGGTGGAGAGAAATAGGTGAACTGACTCAACATAAAAGTAACAGAATGGTCCTTCAAAGAGGAAAGCATTGATTGCTATATTTGTGCTAGAGCTTTGGTTTTTGAAAACATAAAGAGAGCATAAAAGTAAAGTTTTGAGAGGTGTTTGTTGTTGTCAACGAATGGTAGTGGGCACTCTAACTACCTTATCAACCAGACTTTCAAGAGTGGCTCCCATGAAGGACGTTATCTCTACCAGCAAGGTAGATCATCCCTCTTCTCTTTTGTTTACACATGTACTTTAGTTTCATTATTTATGGATGACACTCCTCCCAACCTTTTGCTTACACAAGCCATGGCTAACCGAATCCTCGGGTGCCTTCCAACAATCACATACCATGAAGGAGTGTCTATTTGCAAAATTAAGTTGCTTACCGATGAATCAGAGCAAAACATGTGAAGAGAATTATTAATGCAAGTTAATTAATCGGGGCTGGGAACCCCATTGCCGGCTCTTTTTGAAAAATTATTGGATAAGCGGATGAAGCCACTAGTCCATTGTAAAAGTCCGTCGAAGTAAATGACAAGATCGAAAGATAAAACACCACATACTTCCTCATGAGCTATAAAACATTGACACAAATCAGAGGTGATAAATTTTGAATTATTTAAAGGTAGCACTCAAGCAATTTACTTTGGAATGGCGGAGAAATACCATGTAGTAGGTAGGTATGGTGGACACAAATGGCATAGTGGTTGGCTCAAGGATTTTGGATGCATGAGAAGTATTCCCTCTCGATACAAGGCTTAGGCTAGCAAGGTTATTTGAAACAAACACAAGGATGAACCCAGTGCAGCAAAACTCACATAAAAGACATATTGTAATCATTATAAGACTCTACACCGTCTTCCTTGTTGTTCAAACTCAATACTAGAAATTATCTAGACTTTAGAGAGACCAATTATGCAAACCAAATTTTAGCAAGCTCTATGTATTTCTTCATTAATGGGTGCAAAGTATATGATGCAAGAGCTTAAACATGAGCACAACAATTTCCAAGTATCACATTATTCAAGACATTAAACCATTTACTACATGTAGCATTTTCCGTTTCCAACCATATAACAACTAACGAAGCAGTTTCAACCTTCGCCATGAACATTAAAAGCTAAGAACACATGTGTTCATATGAACCAGCGGAGCGTGTCTCTCTCCCACACAAGCATTTATTCAAACAAAAACAAAAACAAAAGCACACAGACGCTCCAAGTAAAGTACATAAGATGTGGCCGAATAAAAATATAGTTTCAAGAGAGGAACCTGATAAATTTGTTGATGAAGAAGGGGATGCCTTGGGCATCCCCAAGCTTAGATGCTTGAGTCTTCTTGAAATATGCAGGGATGAACCATGGGAGCATCCCCAAGCTTAGACTCTTCACTCTTCTTGATCATAGTATATCATCCTCCTCTCTTGACCCTTGAAAACTTGCTCCACACCAAACTCAAAACAAACTCATTAGAGGGTTAGTGCATAATTAAAAATTCACATGTTTAGAGGTGACACAATCATTCTTAACACTTCTGGACATTGCTCAAAGCTACTGGAAGGTAATGGAATAAAGAAATCCATCCAACACAGCGAAAGAGGCAATGCGAAATAAAAGGCAGAATCTGTCAAAACAGAACAGTCCGTAAAGACGAATTTTATTGAGGCACCAGACTTGGTCAGATGAAAATGCCCAAATTGAATGAAAGTTGCGTGCATATATGAGGATCACTCACGTAAATTGGCATAATTTTCTGAGTTACCTACAGAGAATTAGGTCCAGATTCGTGACAGCAAGAAATCTGTTTCTGCGCAGTAATCCAAATCTAGTATGAACCTTACTATCAAAGACTTTACTTGGCACAACAATGCAACAAAACTAAGATAAGGAGATGTTGCTACAGTAGTAACAACTTCCAAGACACAAATATAAAATAGAGGTACTGTAGCAAAATAAACACATGGGTTATCTCCCAAGAAGTTCTTTCTTTATAGCCATTAAGATGGGCTCAGCAGTTTTAATGATGCACTCGCAAGAAATAGTAGTTGAAGCAAAAGAGAGCATCAAGAAGCAAATTCAAAACACATTTAAGTCTAACATGCTTCCTATGCATAGGAGTTTTGTAAATAAACAAATTCATGAAGCATAATGCAACAAGCATAGAGAGATAAAACAAGTGTAACTTCAAAAATTTCAGCATATAGAGAGGTGTTTTAGTAACATGAAAATTTCTACAACCATATTTTCCTCTCTCATAATAATATCCAGTAGCATCATGAGCAAACTCAACAATATAAGTATCACATAAAGCATTCTTATCATGAGTCTCATGCATAAAATTATTACTCTCCACATAAGCATAATCAATTTTATTAGTAATAGCGGGAGAAAATTCAACAAAGTAGCTATCATCAAATATAGGAGGCATATTATAATCATACTCAAATTTATCCTCCATAACAGGCGGTACCAAAAGACCACTATCATTATAATCAACATAAATAGGAGGCAAAGTATCATCAAAAAAAAAATTCTCCTCAATGCTTGGGGGACTAAAAAGATCATGAAAACCAGCTTCCCCAAGCTTAGAATTTTCCATATCATTAGCAACAATGGTATTCAAAGTATTCATGCTAATATGTTCCATGGTTTTTTTAATTTTCGCATCAAACCATCCATGTCTTAAATCAGGAAATAGAATAAGAAGCTCATTGTTGTCCATTATGCCTAACTAGTGTAAACAAGAAACAAAAAGATGCAATTGCAGGATCTAAAGGAAATAGCTTCGAGCACACACACAACGGCAACAGAAAAGTATTTTTACCTGGGACCGGAGTATGAATGCCTTTTACCTTTCCTCCCCGGCAACGGCGCCAGAAAAGTGGCTAGTTGCCGGGGTTGCCGGTGTGTGAGTGCCGTTTACCTTTCCTCCCCGGCAACGGCGCCAGAAAAGTGCTTGATGTCTACGGGTGCTTCTATTCTTGTAGACAGTGTTGGGCCTCCAAGAGCGGAGGTTTGTAGAACAGCAGCAAGTTTCCCTTAAGTGGATCACCCAAGGTTTATCGATCTCAGGGAGGAAGAGGTCAAAGATATCCCTCTCAAGCAACCCTGCAACCACAAAGCAAGAAGTCTCTTGTGTCCCCAACACACCTAATAGGTGCACTAGTTCGGCGAAGAGATAGTGAAATACAGGTGGTATGAATAAATGCGAGCAAGTAGTAACGGCGCCGTAAAAGTGCTTGCTGGCGTGCAGTTGATGGTAATAATATTGCCGGAAGTAAAGATGCAGTAAAACAGTAAACAAACAGCGATAGCAGTATTTAGGAACAAGGCCTAGGGATCATACTTCACTAGTGGACACTCTCAACATTGATCACATAACAGAATAAATAGATAGATGCTAGACTCTACACCCTCTTGTTGGATGATGAACACCACTAATCGTGTAGGATTACACGAACCCTCAATGCCGGAGTTAACAAGCTCCACAATATTCGATGTTCATGTTTAAATAACCTTAGAGTGCATGACAGATCAACATAACCAAACCAAGTACTAACATAGCATGCACACTCGTCACCTTCACAATACGAAAGGAGGAATAGATCACATCAATACTATCATAGCAATAGTTAACTTCATAATCTACAAGAGATCACAATCATAGCCTACGCCAAGTACTACACGATGCACACACTGTCACCATTACACCGTGCAGGAGGAATAAACTACTTTAATAACATCACTAGAGTAGCACACAGATATATTGTGATACAAAACACATTGTAATCATAAAGAGATATAAATAAGCACTTCACTATGCCATTCATAACAGTGAATAAGTATTCTGTGAAATATAGCCTAAGAGACCCACACGGTGCACACACTGTCACCTTTACACACGTGGGACAAGGAGTCTCCGGAGATCACATAAGTAAAATCCACTTGACTAGCACAATGACATCTAGATTACAAGCATCATCATATGAATCTCAATCATGTAAGGCAGCTCATGAGATTATTGTATTGAAGTACATAGGGAGAGAGATGAACCACATAGCTACCGGTACAACCCCGAGCCTCGATGGAGAACTACTCCCTCCTCATGGGAGACAGCAGCGTTGATGAAGATGGTGGTGGTGTCGATGGAGGAGCCTTCCAGGAGCACTTCCCCGTCCCGGCGGCGTGCCGGAACAGAGACTCCTGTCCCCCAGATCTTGGCTTCGCGATGGCGGCGGCTCTGGAAGGTTTTCTCTGGTTTCGTCGAACGTGTCAAGGTTTTTAGGTCAGGGACCTTTATATAGTCGAAGAGGTGGAGTCGGAGGGTCGACGAGGCGCTGACACACTAGGGGGGCGCGGCCAAGGCCTGGGCCGCGCCACCCTATCGTCTGGGGCCCACAGGGCCCTCCTCTGGCGGCTCTCGGGTGTTCTGGAAGCTTCGTGGAAAAATAGGATACTGGGCGTTGATTTCGTCCGATTCCGAGAATATTTCCTTACTAGGATTTTTGGAACCAAAAACAGCAGAAAACAGGAACTGGCCCTTCGGCATCTCGTCAATAGGTTAGTTCCGGAAAACGCAGAAATATGACATAAAGTATGCATAAAACATGTAGATATCATCAATAATGTGGCATGGAACATAAGAAATTATCGATACGTCGGAGACGTATCAGTCCCTTGCATATATGTGATCACTTATTTATTAAGATATTATAAGGTTTTATTATAACCCTATTTCAAGGTTAATACTAGTATTATATTTTAATAACACCTTGAAATTCTTAGAGTAGGTATTCCTATCATCATGGTTTGTTCTTTGTGATAAGGATAAGTGATTAATCACCATACATGGTTTTATCATTCTTAATTTATCACTAAAGTAACTAAAGTGATTATGGTTCTTTTTATAGTTAACTTTGGTTATATGGATGAATGGTTTCTCACCATATAAAGTATAGAGTTTGACTCTAAGGTTTTCTTAGGTTCTTTAATTAAGGAATAAGTGGAATGTAGATGTGGTAGGATTCTACTTATGATCACCAAGTGATTCACAAGTTTAGGGTTGAGATATAACCTAGGGTTGCTTACTCATGATCTTCCTATCATTTCATGTGGTGCATGATATCTACTTATCATACAGGTTTAACTTATGGCTTATTCTTCTATTTCTCCATTGTATGGTCATGGCATTATCATGAGCAATTTGTTCTCAATGGCTTCTACTCCCAATTCTAAGAGTATATGATCATTACCCAATGGTGATGATCATGCATGGTATGGACTTCCCTAAGTATCACTAAAAGTATTTGGATATGGTTATTCCAATTACCCCTCTCAATTTACAAGGTCTTGGATTATAATCTATGGTTCTACTCAAGGAATGATGATGTGATTAACTAAATATGTGGTTTTTCTAAGAATTCTACCTTGCTATCTTCTGTAGCTTGTTCTTCAGGAAATCAGATAAACCTGCATCTTGTGGTATGCCTCCACCTCCTAGCTGCTTCATCTTGATCCTAACTATTTTATGGAGTGGCTCAATGTGTTGGTTTTCTTGCATCATGGTGCAAGATGATGCAATGGATGAAGTGTGAGACTCC
Source organism: Lolium rigidum (assembly GCF_022539505.1). Taxonomy (NCBI): domain Eukaryota; kingdom Viridiplantae; phylum Streptophyta; class Magnoliopsida; order Poales; family Poaceae; genus Lolium; species Lolium rigidum. Next base: position 10,378,682 of record NC_061510.1, on the reverse strand, counting down.
CTTTTATAGGCTTGAGCATGCTCTAGTATCATGACACATAGGTGGGTGGATCTTGTTTTGATTTGATGAGTAAGGTGCTTGGTTGTCATGCTCTCATCCACAGCAATCCTTTAAGCATGAGGTGGCATAGCTTATGATTCAAGTTATGTAGATATTTTCATCCTATGTGGCATGGGTATTATCCTCTCATGTGATTTGTTTTTGGATAGCCAAGTGGCTTTTGTTACTAAATATCTTGGGAATGCTTTTATGCTTGTGGGTGAGTCACTATTTGATATGTGATTGTGTTTATATTGTAATTGGGATAAAAATGTCAAAGACAAGGATTATACCCCAATTTTTAATGGTGATGTTTGATTTCAACAAGGCATGGTCATATGAGTTTCAAAATACTCATACTTTATTTTATTCAAATAGTTTGAACTATAATTCGTAATGTAAATGAATTTAGTTTTGTGATATTTCACATATTTAATAAGTTATGCTTAAAATAAGAATGTGTGGCTTTTATGCACTTAGGTCCTTGTGTTTTACCATATTTAGTAATTAGTTTTAAAGTGAATTCAATTGTACCTCAAGGTAGTTGCTCAACTTTTAAGTGTTAATAATTTAGAGTTTGTTTCTTATCTCTTGGATGGTATAGACCTCTCCCATCTCTAGGGTTTAATCATAAGCTTGTGTTGGTGTTAACTTCAAAAGTTTTAGTTCAAGAAATACCATGAGGTTCATGGTAGGATCATGGATTAGTTTAAGACATGGAAAAGATAAGTCAAGAATAGTTTCACCATTTTATTGTTACTTGGTTTGTGGTTGAATACATGTTCATAAGTTATGGCGAATATTATCATCTTATGATCTTTTATAAGATCAAGTAATTGATCCTTGATTAGTATGTGACTACGTTGGTTTTAATTCCATTTGATCTAACTCCTTAGATCAAATCATCTCTACCCAAAATAAGGTTTTAGCAAAGGTCACATTGAGGTTTATAGCGCTTGACTTGATGAGCTTTCAATTCCACCAAGGTCAAGTGAAACTTCGATTCATCGTGACTATTTTACTTTAAAGCGCGAAAATTCCCCAGATTTTCTATGCATGAATGCAATGCACACATCTGTTTTCCTCTATTTTTGTAACCCCAAATCCTGGGATATTACAGTCCGCCACCGTGCACCGGCGAATGGGAGAGCAGGTATCCAGAACTGATCGCCTTTGCGATCCTGTACGGGAGAGGGCGAATTAGGTTTTTGGGAAGCACTCTGCGCGACTGCTCAAGCTCTTCATCACGGGTCGTATTCCATCCAAGTTGCGCAGTGCTACCTACCGTCGTCTTCAACGTCGTCTACTTCGACCCGTCGTCAACAATGTTGTCATCAACAACGTTACTTCTGCGACTTCATCTGATACACCTCCACAGCCACCGCCACCAGATCGGTATGTGCGACATATCTCGATCTGTTTAGCGATGGATGTTTTACTGTTTGCACTGCTACTATTCATGTTGATTAGTGCATCTAGTATGTTTGAGTTTCACATGTTAGTAGTTGCTACCGTCATGTTTAATATTCAGGAATTAATCATGAAAATTGTGCCTCATTCTCCAAAAATCCAAAAACCTAATCGTAGGAAATTTCCTGAGTTAACAATGGCTAGTTTTGCTGATGCACTGAGGCCGGATAAGTTTACCGGTGTGAACTTTAAGAGGTGGCAGATTAAGGCCACGCTCTGGCTTACTCATCTGAAAGTGTTCGGAGTTAGTAATGGCTTGCCTGAAGGAACTATATCTGACCAAGATCAGAAAAAGTTCAAGGAAGATAGTACTTTCTTCGTCGGATGTGTTCTGAGTATTCTTGTTGATCGTCTGTCTGATGTGTATATGCACATAATAGACGTTAAAGAGCTCTGGGATGCACTGAATGCTAAATTCGGTGCAACCGATGCAGGCAGTGAATTGTACATCAGGATGGTGAACAACCGTTCTGTAGTCGAACAAGCTCATGAGATACAGTGTATTGCGAAAGATTTTGAACTTCTTAAGTGTGTCCTACCTGACAATTTTGTGGCTGGATGCATTATCGCTAAGTTGCCCCTTCATGGAGGAACTTTGCCACAACTCTGAAACACAAGAGAAAGGAGATATCAGTTGAAAATTTGATAGCGTCTCTTGATGTTGAGGAGAAAGCTCGGGCTAAGGATACTACTGAGAAAGGAGAGGGTCAGTCTAGCGCCAACATGGTGTAGAAGAAACCCTACAACAAGAACAAAAGGAATAACAAGCCCTCCTTCAATAAGCCTATGAAGACTACAACCTTCAAGAAATAGAAGATGATAAACAAAGCAGATTTGAGCTGCTTTACCTGTGGAGAGACTAGCCACTTTTCTAAGGACTGTCCAGAGAGGGCAGACCGCAAGAAAAAGGCGAGGCAAGTCAACACGGTGACCGCTAGCAATGCTGATGGGTACGATAATCTCTTAACTATTCTTTCGGTATTTCAATCTCCATGTTGGTGGATTGATATGGGTGCTAATGTTCATGTGTGTGCTGACATATCCATGTTCAGTTCTTACCAGGTCGCCCAGGATTCTTCCGTCTTGATGGGGAATGGGTCACATGCTTCTGTTCGTGGTGTTGCCACAGTAGATCTGAAGTTCACTTCAGGAAAGATCGTGCAGCTGAGGAACATGCAGCATGTCCCTACTATGAACAAGAATCTCGTTAGCAGCTCCCTTCTATGCAAAGATAGGTTTAAGGTTATTTTAGAGTCGAATAAAGTAGTTGTTTCCAAGTTTGGATAATTTATTGGTAAAGGCTATGAGTGCGGAGGCTTGTTTCGCTTTTTGCTTTCTGATTTCAGAAATAAGTCTATGAACCATATTTGTGGCAATATTAGTGATGATACCAGTGTTTGGTATTCTCGTTTATGTCACATTAATTTTGGTCTAATGTCTCGGCTATCCAGTTTAAATTTAATTCCGAATTTCACCATTGCCAAAGGTTCTAAGGGCCATAGTTGTGTGCAATCAAAGAAACCTCGGAAGCGTCACAAAGCGGCCGAGGAGAGAAACTTGGCACCACTAGAACTCATACATTCTGATCTACGCGAGATGAATGGTGTGTTGACAAAATGTGGAAAGAGATATTTCATAACATTGATTGATGATGCGACTAGATTTTGCTATGTTTATTTGTTGCGAACTAAAGATGAAGCTTTAGACTACTTTAAAATTTATAAGGCCGAAGTTGAAAATAACCTAGAGAGAAAGACCAAGCGTTTTAGGTCAGATCGTGGTGGTGAATATTTTCCTAAAATCTTTGACGAATTCTGTGAGGAAATGGCATCATTCATGAGACGGCGCCTCCCTATTCGCCCCAATCAAATGGGGTTGACGAGAGGAAAAACCGCACGCTGACTGACTTGGTGAATTCCATTTTAGCCACTGTTGTTTTATCAAAGGCATGGTGGGGGGAGGCTTTGTTGGTTTCATGTCATGTCCTGAATAGAGTTCCTAACAAGAATAAAGATAAAACCCCTTACGGGGAGTGGGCTGGGAGAAAACCATCACTTTCGTATTTGCGCACATGGGGATGTTTGGCGAAACTCAATATTCCAATTACTAAGAAGCGCAAACGCCCGGACGAAAGATAGTGGATTGTATCTTTCTAGGTTATGCCCCACGAAGTGTAGGCTATATATTTTTAGTAATTCAATCCGAGGTACCTGATATGCATGTTGATACTATTATGGAATCTCGTGATGCAACATTTTTTGAGAATATGTTTCCTATGAAAGATATGCATAGCATTGCTAGAATTTCTACTGAGATAATTCCTGAGTCTAGTACATCTAATGAGTATTTTGAACAATCACATGAGAATGTTACTGAGAAGGATGACAATGAAGCTCCTAAATGGAGCAAGAGACGGAGGATTGAAAAATCATTTGGTGATGATTTAATTGTCTACCTTGTGGATGATACTCTCACGTCCATTGCAGAGGCATATGCATCTCCAGATGCAGATGAATGGAAAGAAGCTGTCCATAATGAGATTCTTTCTAATGCGTGGCCCACGTTGCCTAGGATTTCCTGAGCCTACATAATCTCTTGCCCGGCTACCGCAGAAACATATCTAACAAACGAGTTAGGGTTTCCACCTCTCTCTCAGCTTGCGTCGCCATCGTAGCCTATTCCACCCCGCCCGCCGCCGTGCACCAGCGAACGGGAGAGCAGGTCTCCGGAACCGCTCTTTGCGATTCTGTATAGGAGAGGGAGAATTAGGTTGCGCTCTGCGCGACTGCTCAAGCTCTTCATCGCGGGTCGTCTTCCGTCCAAGTCGGGCGGTGCTGCCTACCGTTGTCTTCAACGCCGTTTACTTCGACCCGTCGTGAACAACGTTACTGCTGCGACTTCATCTACTACACCTCCACCTCCACCGCCACCAGATCGGTACGTGCGACATATCTCGATCTGTTTAGCGATGGATGTTTTACTGTTTGCGCCGCTACTATTTATGTTGATTAATGCATCTAGTATGTTCGAGTTTCACATGTTACTAGTTGCTATCGTCATGTTTAATATTCAGGAATTAATCATGAAAATTGTGCCTAATTCTTCAACATGATCTGGGCGAAGTAGTCATGTCCGCTTGGGGCCCAATACCTCACTGCCCTAATGCAGTGACAGCAGAGGCTCTAGGAATGTTGTTTTGTTTAAGGGCGACCTTGCCAATCTACGCTGTCCCGCTTCAGATTGAGAGTGATAATGCATTCCTGGTAAATGAGGTGAAGAGTATGGTGTGCAACAAATCCTTAATTGCAGGCTCCATAGGAGACATCAAGCACATCAGTGCTTCGTTCCAGGAGTGTCTCATCTCCAAGATAAATAGGATGGCAAATGGGGTAGCTGATGGTCTAGCTAGAGAAGGGCACAATGTGTTGAGTGAGTGTGTGGTTTTGGGTCGTGTTCCTCCATGTGTGGTGGAAACGCTTAAGCATGATTGTAAGCAAAACTTTATGTCTTAATTAAATATAGTGCCCAAGTTCAAGAAAAAAACCCACTACTTTTTGATGATAGCTATCTCAAACAAACAAAGCCATTACTTTTTGCAGGAAAATTAATCGGACATGGGAGAATATGAACTTATATTAGGATCAATAATTATGTCATGTTTGAACATTATGGTATTGATGCTGATTCCATGCTTCTATATATGTATCCAAGCTTCAGATCATGAAGCACGTTGGGGAGCGGTGTTTTGGCACATGGGAGCATATGCTCCCTTTATTTTGAAATGCATGTTACACATATTTTAAAATTTCAAAAAAGTTGAAACGAAAAATTCGCACATACATCTTCACGTGCTACACGCTCATAAAGTCGTTTCATGAAAAATCGACTTGTTGTGTGGCGTGTGTAAAAAAGACAAAATTCAATGCTTAAAATAAGACTTTTCAGAAGACAAAATTTCCCTTTTTTACATAGACCACAAAAAGTATCGATTCCTCACGAAACTTGGCAAACACACGTATATTATGGAGATGTACATGTAGAATATTTTGTCAAAATTTTTCGACATTTCGAAACATAATTTCTTGATATAGGGAGCATATGCACCCGGGAGCCGAATTGAATTTCTGAAGCACGTTGCACGTACACAGTACACTAACTATACACAGTATAGCTATATACTGTGAATTGAGTTCACTGTATATTATAGTACAAATATCGTAACGGATTTGTTCATTTGCAGATTATGCGACTAGCAGTGACATTCATTCAGCCTCCATTTTTTTCCTATGAACCTCAACCTCAAGCAGGTGCGTTCACCTAAACTACACTGAACATGCATCACCTACATCTCGAGCTGTACGTACGCAGAACATAAAACTGCACCTGCGGCAGTAATAATGGATCTCGATTTATTCTCGAGAAACTTAATCTCGATTTCTCCCGCTGTGTAAGTGTTGGGTTCAAGTGAACCCAACAAAATACATATATCCTTCACTAATCTAATCTTTGTCATTGCTTATTAGTGAATAATTACACTCTAAAATAGAGACTGAACCCAATGGATTTAATCCCTAGCTTCGCCACTGATCATCTTGAACCGTGTTCTATCGTCTCATCCCGAAAGCGAATGTTTTGGGGTGGCTTTGACGCCGTTCAAGAAGAGGCAGCATGGATGATCCCGCCGTACGTGGCCGCCGGTGCCTTCGGGCGGCGCGCCGGGCCGTTGTGGCGCCTTGGTCTTCCCTCCGGCGCCATGCTTCGGAGGTGCCGCCCGCATCAGCTCGCGCGGGAGTGGAGAAACGGCATGGATGATCCCACCCTTGCCGCCGGAGCCTTGGGCCGGGGGACCAGCTGGCGGCCGCGGCTTGCGGGCGGCGAGGGGACGGATCGCACCGCCGGCTCCTTCCGTCTGGAGCGGGAGCGCCCTGGTCGTGGCCCGCATAAACTGGGTCGGGAACGAAGGGGACGGTGACGCCATTGATTTGCCCTGGTGGCGTTTGAGAGAGCTGGAGCTTTCGTTTCGGACGTGCAACGGTGGATGGATGCTTTCTTCTGTCTTCGCCTCTAGCTAGGCGTTGTTTGTCCATGGATGCCGCCGATGAGCTCTATTTATGGGGAGTACGTGGTGGTCGCGCGCGTGGCGAGCAGGCGCCAAAGCCATGGACATGGACGTCGTCCCAAGTTAACCGCTGAACCGGCTGGTCCGACCCAAAGCGAAGTCTGCGCGTCCGCGTGGAATACTCCATCTCCGGTGACTGGCGCTAGTGGCAGGAGCTCCGGTCGACTGAGACTTAGAATGGTTCCAATATACGATTCAACGGCGTGGATGCATGCCCGGATGTGAACGCAGCTCAACTAGCAAATTGAGAACAAGCAAGTGCGTGGTATTAGGGAGCCCTCTGGGGCTATCCACGATACCCACCTGTCGCGCGAGGGCTGGCGATTGAGAGAGCGAAAAAAAAGGCTGGGCGAGCGAGGGAAATAAATGTCAGCTGGATTAGTAAGAAAGGCACGCTTCCTCTCCCCGCACGCAACCTCCCCCATCTCTCACGTCCCAGCGGCGGCGGCTCCCACCTCACGCCCTCATCTTCTTCCTCACCCGATCCGGCTGGTTCATCTAAGGCGTCAACCCGTGGTGGAAGCAGGCGGAAGCACCTCAACCGCGGAGGCTCGACGGCCAGAGCGACGGCGGCCGGCGCGGCCTGGAGGCTTGGGTGTTGTCGCCATGTCGGCCCTCCCAAAGGGCGTGATGCGCCGCCCCTCGTCTCTCACCTCCAGTAGATCAAAGGCCATCACGGCGGCAGTCTGGACTAAGGTACGCGATTCCCATTTTCTTGTTGTATTTTTCTCCCTTTTCTCTATTGTCATCGATTGATGGACCTATCCCCTGCTCCTCCCCTTGCGCCTGAGAAGAAGGAGCGGAGATGCCGTCTGCCGACGCGGCAGCGGAATGAGGAGGTGCAGGAGAGCAGCGAGGAGGAGGAGGGAGGGGCGAAGCAGAGGGAGGAGGATCAGGTCCAGCCGCGCAGAAGAGCACTGCGGGGAAGGTGGGCGATGGGGATCGGAGCTCGCGGTGCGCAGGGGATTTAGGCACGCAAGGCCAAGCAAGGCGGCCAACGAGCAGCATCCCTACAGTGGCGAGATCCGCGAGAGGAGGCCTTCAGCTGCGAGCGACCAGGGGAGATGCCGCCAGTTTACGTCTCGTCGAGGGGCTGGACGCTCGCGGGGGATCACCAGGGGTAGTGCTGGGGCAGACGGAGCGATGCCAGCCTGACCGAGCTAGACGACACGAGGCAACAGCGATGGTGGATCTTCCTGCTGCCCTACATCGTCCCTTCAAATCCCAGACAGTGGTGAGGTACGAGCTGCTCCCATCACCATCTGCTTTTCTTCTATTTTTCTCCGTTGACCCGACGGCTGGGAGTAATGTCCATTCATCTGGTCTGATGTCTTAATTTTCACCCTGCTGAGTTTGATTGCCATGGTTTGCGAGGCTGGATGAAAGACGATGATTCCTGCAGTGACGAATCTCTATTTTTGCAGAAGGATGGTGCCTGCTTGAAGGAAGGAGCCACAGAGATCGGCATGTGTGAGTCGTCTCACAGATCTCGTGTACTACATACTTATACTGCTGGTCACCCAGCAGTGTTTGCGTTGCACCATTGTCTATTGTCCTCATGTATGTACTTTGGCAAATCATGAGCACTTGCATTGGCGTGCTAGCTTATGCAGGGGAGTGATTGCTTGTTGTAGTGAAAATGAATTAGGTTCAAGGTTTCCTGATGTTTACTACATTATATGTGAATGAACTATGTAATACATAATGCATTCTCAGAGAATTTGCTTAAAAATATCTACTCCTGTAGACATAGTTTGCCTTTTATAGTTTTGCACTTCTTTTAAACTATGCAAAAATTGTTTTGTTTCTTCAGTCCTGCACGATAGTCATGCCAATTATTGTAGCATACCATGCCCATCATATTTCTTACGTGGATTTGCTGGATAATTTAAATCAGAAGATCATGTCAAAGCACACATAGTTGTACCTCTGTTAATCCGTTACAAAAGCATATTTTTCAGACAAATTAACAAAAATCGTGTGTTCACTAAATATCTACAGTCTATAGGGCCCAAAGTACCAGGATATTCTAAACATCCGAGTGAGTGATTGGTACTAATCGGCGTGGTCAAGCTCTAGAAGTTGATGCTCAAAAAAGCTATTATGCAGGTACTCAATTTTTTCTGTTATGTGTTGTAACAAAAAAGTCCAGTCTGTACTCGTTCTAAAATGATATATTATTATGTTATTTTTAAGTAATATGGTTAGCTTAGGGGTTCATTTTCATAAATTTGAACTGTATTATTTCATCTGAACTGATGATTATACAGGTCTTTGAAGCACTTTACGAATAGACAACAAAAGTTCACCGGCGAGGTACTTTCCCATTATTCACGAGGTTTTATTTTTTGATAGCATAATCATTCTTGATATTGTTAACTCATGGTTATTTTTCTCTTAAGGCATCACAATTGCAGAGCACTGGAACTAAATAAAGTAGACAAGCCCATTTTAAACTTTCAGAATGAAATTTAAAATAATACCTGCCTTCTCCTTGTGTGTGTATTAGTATGAGAAGTTGCTACCTTATGTTGCTTACTTATGTATGTTGCTTCTCTTACAGATTTTGAAAACTCGTGTCTCGCTTGATATGCTTGGACGCATTTTTTAGTGGTTCTGCAAAACCTATTGATAATTTTGCGTGAGGCATAATTGGACATCTCTGGTAAGTGCTTTCTCCGTTCTGGCACGCTGTTCTGTAAGAACCTCATGACTAATTGTATGTTCCTCATGATAGGACACATGCACTATTATTATAACTATGCATTGTTATGTTTATTTCAGGAAGTTCCAGTAATCCAAGTGAGAGAACCTACCCTTAGGAGATGATGGAAAGAAGAATATCTAATATTGATGTCGTGAACTCCATTGATCGAGGGCAAATGATTCCTTTCTTTTCCTACTGGGCTTCCTGGTAATGAAATTGTTGCTCAGATTTGTTGTCTTCTGGTCTTCCCAAGAATTTGGAGAAAGGCAAGCACAAAGAGGTGATTGTGGGATAACGTTGCATAGAAAACAAAAAATTTCCTACCGCGAACACGCAATCCAAGCCAAGATGCAATCTAGAAGACGGTAGCAACGAGGGGATATCGAGTCTCACCCTTGAAGAGATTCCAAAGCCTACAAGATGAGGCTCTTGTTGCTGCGGTAGACGTTCACTTGCCGCTTGCAAAAGCGCGTAGAAGATCTTGATCACGATCGCTTCCGGCGCCACGAACGGGCAGCACCTCCGTACTCGGTCACACGTTCGGTTGTTGATGAAGACGACGTCCACCTCCCCGTTCCAGCCGGGCAGCGGAAGTAGTAGCTCCTCTTGAATCCGACAGCGACGACGGCGTGGTGTCGGTGGTGGTGGAGAAGTCCGGCGGAGCTTCGCTAAGCGTGCGGGAAGTGGAGGAGCGGGGCGGCTAGGGTTTGGGGAGAGGGGGCGCCGGCCACTATGGGGTGCGGCCACCTTGGTGGTGTTTGAGGTGGCCGGCCCCCTCCCCCTTGGCCCTCATTATATAGTTGGAACCCCAAGAGTTGGTCTCCAAGTCTTCGAATAAGACCCGAACCAAAAACTTTCCATATGGAGGGGAAACCTAGCCAAGCTAGGACTCCCACTAGAGGTGGGAGTTCCACCTCCCATATGGGGGGGTGGCCGGCCCCCTGAGGTGAGTCCACTTGGGACTCCTCCCCCACTAGGGTTGGCCGGCCATGGAGGTGGAGTCCCATGTGGACTCCACCTTCCTTGGTGGTTTCTTCCGGACTTTTCTAGAACCTTCTAGAACCTTCCATAGAACCTTCCGCGACATTTTAATTCACATAAAATGACATCCTATATATGAATCTTATTCTCCGGACCATTCCGGAACTCCTCGTGATGTCCTGGATCTCATCCGGGACTCCGAACAAATATTCGAACTCCATTCCATATTCAAGTACTACCATTTCAACATCCAACTTTAAGTGTGTCACCCTTACGGTTCGTGAACTATGCGGACATGGTTGAGTACTCACTCCGACCAATAACCAATAGCGGGATCCGGAGATCCATAATGGCTCCCACATATTCAACGATGACTTTAGTGATCGAATGAACCATTCACATACGATACCAATTCCCTTTGTCACGCGATATTTTACTTGTCCGAGGTTTGATCTTCGGTATCACTCTATACCTTGTTCAACCTCGTCTCCCGACAAGTACTCTTTACTCGTACTCATGGTATGTGGTCTCTTATGAACTTATTCATATGCTTGCAAGACATTAGACGACATTCCACCGAGAGGGCCCAGAGTATATCTATCCGTCATCGGGATGGACAAATCCCACTCGTTGATCCATATGCCTCAACTCATACTTTCCGGATACTTAATCCCACCTTTATACCACCCATTTACGCGAGTGGCGTTTGATGTAATCAAAGTACCTTTCCAGTATAAGTGATTTACATGATCTCATGGTCATAAGGACTAGGTAACTATGTATCGAAAGCTTATAGCAAATAACTTAATGACGAGATCTTATGCTACGCTTAATTGGGTGTGTCCATTACATCATTCATACAATGATATAACCTTGTTATTAATAACATCCAATGTTCATGATTATGAAACTAATCATCCATTAATCAACAAGCTAGTTAAGAGGTATACTAGGGACTCTTTGTTTGTCTACATATCACACATGTACTAATGTTTCGGTTAATACAATTATAGCATGATATATAAACATTTATCATAAACATAAAGATATAAATAATAACCACTTTATTATTGCCTCTAGGGCATATCTCCTTCAGTCTCCCACTTGCACTAGAGTCAATAATCTAGTTTACATTTGTAAAGATATAACACCTTGGCCTTATGGTGCTTGATCATGTATTGCTCACGGGAGAGGTTTTTAGTCAACGGATCTGACACGCTCAGAAACGTATGTATTTTGTAATTCATTTGTGTCTCAACGCATCACTCATTTCCAAATGAGTCGGCATTAAATATGTTTTGGTCTTTTGGTGGAACATTAATTCCGCAGTCTGAAATATGTCACTAATATTGTCACACACAATATAGCTTCAAAGTTCTGACTCTGTCGGAAATACACCAAGTTCTCAAAGAACCTCTTGATTTAACATCCTTTGTCATTGTCAAAACAATGACATACTCTGCCTTCTTTTGTAGAATCCGTCACAATATTTAGAACTCTTCTAAATCTAGCATAGACAACTTCTAGTTCATTGTGCTACCTTTTAAACAACACTTAATCTAATTTGAGATTGAAATTATATTTTATATGTGACAAAACCAATATCGGTGTAACACTTTACAGCGATTTGTTTGTCATTTCTTCATAAAAAATATATATATATATATCCTTAGTTCTTCTAAAGTACTCAAGGATATTCTTACTGTCGTCCAATGATCATCATATGAATCATTCTGGTATATGCTCATAACACTTTATAGCACATGATATCTGATTGTGTACATATTATTCGTGATCTATAATCACTCATGTGTTTTTACTCATTGAGTGTCAGATACACTCAAGTCTTGTTAAAACTTCACATGACAAGAATATTTTCTTAATATTTCTATATTGAACTATTTTCAATATCCATTCTATGTACTTTGACTTAAACTTATTTTGTGTTTCAATCTATCTTCATAGATCTTGACACTAGATATGTTTCAGTCCATATCCTTTCATTGAAATTAATTTCTCAATGAAACCTTTTTAATCAAGTATATAATTACATCATTTATAACCAACTATATGTCACCTACATAAAGTATTATAAATATGTCTCAGCGCTCCCACTTAATTTCTTGCAAATACAAGCCTCTTCATCGTCTCTTGATGAAATCAAAAACTCTTTGACTATTTCATCTCGGTGAAGATTCCAACTCCGCGATACTCACTTCATCCAATTGAAGTTTGTATACCTATCTAGTATTCTACTGACAGTGCAAAATTCTTGGTTGTATTTTGTATACACCTTTAATACATACTTCTGATAAGTAATGTATTTTGCCATCCTACTAGCATATCTCATAAAAGAAATATGTAGTGATTACTAGAATAATCCACATAGACTATAAGCATTGCTACGGAAGATCTAATCTTATCGTAGTCAACTCTTTGAACTTTGTCGTAAACAATTTTTCGACAAGTCGAGCTTCTTTAAGGATATTTCATCCAAGTCTATAGATCCATTTACTTTCAAAAAGTATTCATCTATTATGGATTTCATGGCGCATGGCCATTTTAACTGAGTCGTGGCCCATCATAACTTCTTTGTTTGTAGTTGGTTTATCATTATTCAAAATCAATCCTTTGTTCACAAATCATTTATTTGATCACAAAGTAAACCATACCTACAAGGTTCAATATGTACTTCGATCTCCATGGCTAAAACACTTTGTAGTCATGGGAGCCATGATCGTCGTGGCCGCTTCCGAAACAAATTCCGATGCTGCGCTACTCTGATCATTATGCTCAGGTTCATAAACCTTATCAAATTATATTGTCCTCCCACTCATTGACAAACACTTTTGTCTTTGTCTCGTGGGAAGAATTCCCAATTAAATCTCTGGGATAACCAACAAAGACATTCATCCGATTTTGGTTGTAAACTCTTAGACGAAAATTTAAAGAAAGACTATTAGGGTTTATACCCATACCATAACTCGTATGGTGTCATTTCAACGGATCATGATGATTCTCTATTCAGTGTAAAAGCGGTAGTCACTAAAGCATAATCCACAAAAATATAATGGCGTCATAATATTTTATCTCATCATTAATCCAACAAGGTTTGGATACATATCTCGGATACTATATCATCATTATGATACTCCAAGAAATGTGAGTTGTAGAACAATTTCATAACTCTCTTAGATGTTCGCTAAAACTCGTAATTCAAATATTTCTACCATGATCCAATCATAGATATTTGACTTTTCTATTACGATGATTTCCACTTCATGCTGAAACTTATTTGAATCCATTCAAATGTTTCAAACTTCTTCCTTATTGAATATATCCACATATTGTTGACGTCAGAAACCCCCTGGCGGGCAGAGACGGGCAACACGGTAGAGCCGGGAACAACTAGGGCTGCGGCTGGCCCCAGTCCCTCAGAGCGACGGCCCGCAAAGCCTCCTGGTCGCACGCACCGATGTTTATCACAAGGGCGTGCCACCTGACCTATACCTGGTCGGGAAGGTGTGGATGATGCCTCGCTTAGTTTCTGCAGGGCACACACATAAACATTAAATACGAGCCTCGATCGGCTCTCGAGTTATCTCGTGAATCGGCTCAAAGAGCCGATCCACCCATGATTCGGACGAGGTGTCCGAATATATGGTGGTCCTGCTTGATCAAGGTAAAGCTAATGAGATCTACGACGATGTAGGGTTTTCACCGTATAATCGGATCGTCCTACTCCAGGTTGGGCCTCGCGGCCACGCACGGTGATCGTAAGCCGATCCTAAACAAGGCCTAAAAACCAGCACGAGGTTGATCCTCGGAACATCCTGCTTAGGGCCAACGAACGACACCCTACGTGCCGCCGGATCCTCCCCCCTTTGTAAGGCCTAACTATTGCAGGATATTAAACTAATCCTTGTAGAACAAGGAGCAATCGTAACGGATCAGATCTACTAAACTATGATCAAGCGGGTGCCGCCCCTACACCTAAGATAGATGTAAGGCGGCTAGACATGCAAGGGTTGCACTACGAAAGCATGTAATATGAAGAACAATGCTAACCCTAACATGTCTAAGATAACTACGTTGCTCGCCATCAAAAAGGCTTCGATACGAGCAACGCATGAACAACGTGGGCAAGCTTGTGCTGCCTAGATCGCAAGATGCGATCTAGGCAGCATGATGCTTACCGGTAGAAACCCTCGAGACGAAGGGGTTGGCGATGCGCCGAGATTTGTTTGTGGTTGAACGTTGGTTGTTGTTTATTCCATAAACCCTAGATACATATTTATAGTCCAGGGGACTTTCTAATGTGGGCGTGCACCAAACCGTGCACGAGTAAGATTCTAACTTCTAAACTAAGATACGATCTAATATGTTACAGATACACGGGCAATTAAGCCCAACTTAGTATAAAAGGCCGATTCACGTATTCCTTCTATATATACATTTCTTCAAGCTCATCTTGATCGTGGCCCACCTCTGACTCGGTCAAATTCTGGTGATAACACATGCCCCCCTGGTTTTGGAAGTGACATTTCCAAAATCATTATGCTCTTCTTTCGTCGGGTCATGTCGTGGCAGAACCATCGCAGTATCCGTCATCATGATGACTTGCCTTCTCAACTTCTCCGTGTGACTTGGCAGTCTTTTCTTTTTCTTTCAAGCACCACTTCCTCGGAAACTGCTGTGGCATTGAATTCCCACTATATCCCCTTTTATTTAACCGTTCCGCACAGTTCAATCCTGCATCTCCTTCGCATTAGCATTCTAAAAGCTGCGCCACCATGTCCTCTTCCTCCTCTGCTTCATCGGCTCTTTCCACCCAGTCCTCTTCGTCTCGCGCGCCGACGCCGGAGCCGAACCCGGCGGAGATCCATGCGGCCAACATCCGCCGCGCCATCGAGGCCGGGGAGGAGTCTAGCCATGACTTCTCCCTCTGGTCGGAGGACGACAAATCCTCGACGTGACGGGAGAGTGACCTCCGCTTCCTCGCCGACGGGGAATCGGAGGAGGAGAGCGATGACGATCGCTTCTCCCGGGACGACTTCACCACCTCCGAGGAGGTGAAGGAGGAGGAAGAGGAGGACGACGACGACGATAGCTTCCCCGACGAACCACCGGCCAAGCGCCATTGCCCCCGGCCGGGGAATCTGAGTGACTTCGACAGGCGACGACGACGACGACGAGGAAGATGAGGACAATGAAGGTCCCGCCGGCGGCCGCCGGAGCAGCCGACGACGAGCCGGCCGGGAGCAGCGCCGACACAGGCGATGACGGCGATGATGAGGGCAGCGACGGCCCGTAGATAGGACATCTAGCATAGGACCAATGAGCGATAGATGGGGCCATGTATCCCCTGGTACTTCCTTTTGAGGGTTATCAGCTCCTTATGTAAGAAATCTATCAATGAAGAACTTTTCCCAATCTGATTTTGCCGATTCCTTTGGCTTATCTTAGCCGATTTCTCCTCACACTGATCTTGCCGATTCGTCCCCTTTGCCAATGCATAACGAGCCGATAGCAACGCATCGGTCCTTCGATATTTACCTTTCCATTCTTCAACTGATGATTCTCTTTCCGGTAGATACTGTGGGATTTCCAAGAGAGCCCTTAAATTCTTCCCACCGGTTTTAGCGATCGCTCATTATTTTGTGAAGAAGGTTGCAACGAAGATCAGCCGATGGTACCCCAATCGGTTCCTCAATAGAGCATCTACCAGGCCTGTTGCCCCCCGAGTCTCAGCCAAGACAAAACAGAGACGAGGATACGCCAATTAGCTGTATGGACCTGGGCTTGATTATGCCTGAGGGAGCCTTTTATGCAGAACCAACCGATTTGAGCATAAATCGGCTTCCCAGGGCAGAGAGCCTTCAAGGGGAGCTGCCCCCCGAGCTTCTTCAGTTCTTTCTGCACCTTGCCGGCTAGATCGGCTCCTTTCCTTTGGTGGACCTCATGCAATCCATCCTTGATCCGATCTGCACGTTCAGGCTGTTCTTGGCATTGTTCTTGAAGAGAGGATCTGAGCCCTTTAAACTACTCCATTGAGGAGTTCCTCCATTAAACATCTCCCTTTGTGCTCCATCGACCCTCTGATCGTAACAGTTACTCCTCTTGAGTCGATGGCCATGCATCGGCTTTTATATCCTTAAGTCGATGTCTGCTGCATCGGCTGTGCTCGAAAATCTTCGAATTTTCAGAATTTTTCCTTCCCCTTTTTTTTTTTTACGGCCGACTAGTGCGTCGGCCCCCATATTCAACACCCATCACCAAAGGATGAGATGCTTCCAGTGCATATCCTCGCGTTCTATCCACCTGGGTGCCCCCCCGAGCCGATTCTGTCAAAAGAATTGATGGTATCGGCTCTGTTGGATAACATGTTGAACCCAGGCAGAATGGTGGGTGAGGATAATTTTGGCCGATTGCTGGAATCGGCCTCCACGTTGCTTGTTCGGTGAAGGTTCTGTAAGTTCCCTTCATAAATTTTTTGGGGCCGATCACAAGGATCAGCCTCGCCATGTTTGCTTCTTGACGTGCTCTTGCTACTCGTTCAAGCCGGTAGACAGAACCAGCCCAATCTCTGACTTTATCATGTTGGTGCGCTTGCTGTCGTCCACCTTGGATATATCGTGTAACCGTGGAGCACTGAGCTTCGTCGGAAGAACGAGCACCATGTTAGTGCCAGCCGATGTTTCATCATCGGCTTTCCTTTGCTTGGGGCGCCACTCCATTTTCCGTGGACGACCCTCTTCATCCAGGGTTCGCTGAACCTTTGCAGCCAGCATCAGGCCTTGCCTTCCTCAATGTATGCAAGTATAACCTCTCGGCTTCTTCCAGTGCCACGCAATCGTTGAACCCTGCGTTTCTGGGAACGGCTGAGTCCATCAGGGCACCACCTTGGCCGGTGGTACCTGTCTTCTTCTTCTCCCTCGTCTTCTGAATCTTTGAGATCCTCCAACCGAGGGGACTCAGCCCGTTTGCTCTGTGGCGGGAGAGGTCCTAAGCGCTCGAACACGGACACATTGGCTGCCTCCTTCTTCTTCCGGTTGCATTCTGGGCAATTGCCAATTGTTGGCAATCGGCTCATTCCTGAATCCCAACGAGTGTACCGAAGAAGGGACAATCCCAGTGCCTGTCCTCGTCGTCTTGCTCCCTTGCCTTTTCCTTGGCACAACGCTCGTGCTCCTCCTCATCGCGATTATGCCGACGATGTCTCTCGGCTTCTCTAGCCGGACGATCTCTTTCATCATCATCGCCGGACCGTCGGCGTTGGTCGTATCGACTCACATACTTGTTGAGGAGGTGATCAGAGAGAGGTCGTTGACATCTTAAGTTCTTCACTTCTCCCTCTGTGACGTAGCGCTTGCCGTCTTGGCGGAGCCGATCGCGTGGAGCGGCTTCCTCTGTTTCTTTGCTATGAGAGCAGCTGCGCTCATCTCCATCCTTGCCAGCGTGGTGTCCAAGATCTACCATGTTGATACTGCACAGGAAACCCAGCTGGCACCCTGCATGGCAAGCATACTCCACCATGTTTACGGCGGGGAAGGGGTGTGTGTCGACCTTCATGGCATATTGGTTGAAAATCAACCGTCCGTTCTCTATCGCCGCTTGGATGTGCTGACGCCACACCCTACAGTCGTTGGTGGCATGGGAGAGCGAGTTATGCCATTTGCAGTATGGCTTTCCATTCAGCTCTTGCGCCGTGGGGAATTTGAGACCTTCGGGTATCTTCAACTGCTTTTCCTTGAGTAGGAGGTCGAAGATTTGCTCGGTCTTGGTCACGTCAAAGTCAAATCCCTCGGGCGGGCTCCGGTGGCTTTACCCATTTGCGGGACACGGGGTTCCTCCCCGAGTCCACTCAGCCATCTGCTACTTCTTGGTCTCCCGCAGAACTTCGTCTTCCTCTCGCATCGACCAGGGCTACCGCACGCTTGAACTTGTCTTGGTACAGGTCCGGGTGGCGCTGTTCATATGCTGAAAGTTTCGAACCATGTGCGCCGGCGAGGGATAATCTGCTTGGGAGGCCATGTCCTTGAGCCGTGTTGCAAGGCCTGCTACCGCCAACTCGACTGCTTCCTTTTCAGTTATACGAACCGAATAGCATCGGTTCCTAAGATTCCCGAAGCGGCTGGATGTATTCTCGTCACGGTTTCTCCGCGCTTCGACGTAGTTGTGCTAGATCGGCAATGCTAGACTCGGAAGCTTCGAATGGTACTGCTCATGGAACTCGCTCTTCTAACCGCTTCCAAGTTTGGATGGAGTTCGGTGGTAGCGATGTGTACCACCCGAAAGCCGATCCTGTGCGGGACTGTGAGACGAACCCCACGCGCAACTCATCTGACGCTGAGATCGTGCCCAGCTGTGCCAAATATCGGCTCACATGCTCGATGGAGCTGGCCCCATCTGATCCACTGAACTTTGTGAAGTCCGGGAGCCGATATTTGGGTGGCAGCGGGATCAGTTCGTAGCTGTTGGGGTACGGCTTGGTGTAGCCGAACGCCTTCCTTTTCGGCATCATGCCGAACCGATCTTTCAGAATTGCACAAATCTGATCCGCTCGTGATGGCTGAAGGTGTCGAACCCTGAAGATTCGCCGGGGTGGCATACTTAACCAGCCATGCTTGCTTTTCCGGTTCTAAGCCAACTGCAGGAGCTGGGCTTTGGAGGTTTGTCGGGGCGGCGTACTTAGCCAGCCACGATTGCTTCTCGAGATCGGCTCCTGACGTTCCTCCTGCCGTTCCAGAGGCCGCTGTTATTGCAGCCTGGTTCGAGAGTGCCCAGGCGTTGCAGTCCGGTACGTATGCGCACGCGTATCCGTGCGGGACCTCCTTGGGTGCCTCAGGTAGGAATTGGTAGTCACTAGGATCACCACCAATCTTGTAGACGACGTATGCCGATGAGTTCGGCAGTTCCGGTGCTGCCCATGCGAACGGCTGGGGCTGGAGCGGCATCTCTCCTTTGAAAGTCCCCAGAGCCGGTCCCGACGGGGAGTACCGGTGACTCATGATTTCCTGGACGACGCGCGAGCGACACGCTCCAAGGTGTTCACCGAGCTCTCGAGTGGCGGTGCGGCGAATGAGCTACCATGTAGTTGATCTCCTCGCCGCAGCGACCGGTGCGTTCTTCCGACGGGGCGGACAAGTCCACTCCATCGAGTGCGCCTTCAGGTGTGAAACCCTTCCACCGACGCCATGGGAGCGGGTTCGGTGGAAGGAGCCGATGAGTTCGGCTTCGAGGGTTGCCTTGATCTCGTCATGCTTCTTCTTGAGCTCATCAGGCAGATCCTCGTACGTGACCGGAGTGTCTTCCGCCATCTCGGACGTAGATGGCGATGTTGCGGATGTCGAAGGCGGTCCCACCGGGCGTGCCGAGAATGTGTTGACGTCGAAACCCCCGGCGGGCGGAGACGGGCAACACGGTAGAGCCGGGAACAACTAGGGCTGCGGCTGGCCCCGGTCCCTCGGAGCGACGGCCCGCAAAGCCTCCTAGTCGCACGCACCGATGTTTATCACAAGGGCGTGCCACCCGACCTATACCTGGTCGGGAAGGTGTGGATGATGCCTCGCTTAGTTTCTGCAGGGGCACACACATAAACATTAAATACGAGCCTCGATCGGCTCTCGGGTTATCCCGTGAATTGGCTCAAAGAGCCGATCCACCCATGATTCGGACGAGGTGTCCGAATATATGGTGGTCCTGCTTGATCAAGGTAAAGCTAATGAGATCTACGACGATGTAGGGTTTTCACCGCATAATCGGATCGTCCTACTCCGGGTTGGGCCTCGCGGCCACGCACGGTGATCGTAAGCCGATCCTAAACAAGGCCTAAAAACCAACACGAGGTTGATCCTCGGAACATCCTGCTTAGGGCCAACGAACGACACCCTACGTGCCGCCGGATCCTCCCCCTTTGTAAGGCCTAACTATTGCAGATATTAAACTAATCCTTGTAGAACAAGGAGCAATCGTAACGGATCAGATCTACTAAACTATGATCAAGCGGGGTGCCGCCCCTACACCTAAGATAGATGTAACACTACTAGGAAAAGGCTTATTGCCGGCGCACCAAAATGGGCTATTGCCGGCGCACCAAGAGCCCGCCGGTGCGAACGCGCCGGTGATAATAGCTTATTGCCGGCGCACCAGTCGGTGCGCCGGCGGTATCTCGCGTTATCCCCGGCGCACCGGTCTAGTTCGCCGGCGGTAAGTTATACAAGAAAACAAAAAAATTCAAATCTAGATCCAGATCTAGATCTAGATCTAGATCTAGCTAGTCAACCGTGGTTGTCGTCTATGCGCCAGTGTATGAGGTGCATGAGGTGCATGAGGTGCATGAGGATGCTGGAAGCTCCCAAGATTGGCGGGCCGGTGTAGGAGGAGGAGGAGTAGGCCGGAGGTGGAGGAGCCCGGAGGAGGTGGAGGAGCCCGGGGGAGGATGCCGGAGGTGGTGGAGGTGGCCGACGGTGATGGGGGAGGCCGGAGATGTTGGAGGAGGCCGGAGGACGTCGAGGAGGCTGGAGGTGGTGGAGGAGGTCGAAGGACGTCGTGGCCGTCGGTGGAGGAGGAGGATGAGTAGGTCGCCGGAGTAGCTCGCCGCCGCAGAAGCTCGGTATAGAGAAGGAGGAGCAGGAGATGGAGGAGGAGGAGGAGGAGGAGGGAGGAGGAAAAGAGAAGGGGAAAGTGAGCACCGCGGGTTGAGTTGTGCCTATATAGCACTCCTTACCGCCGGCGCACCAAGTAGGGTGGTGCGCCGGGGGTATTTTTCTTTTTTTTTCACCCAAATCTTAAACCTCAAAAAAGTCCTGTTTCTGTTTTCCAATTGACGAATCCATTTTTTCTCCAAACGGCCGTAGGCCGTTGAATTCGAATAGGAAATTTCGAGTAGATCGATTTTGATATAAAAAAGTTTTTCATCGGAGGTCGTATGCAACCAGAAATCCCGTTTTACCGAAAGATGATGCCATTTTGCATAATACATCGAAATTCAAAATTTCAAATTTTCCCTAAAACTAGATCACATATTACATGGTCATTTCAAAGGATTTTATTTTTTGAATTTTCTATCATTTTCTATTATTTTTTCGAAAACTGAAAAGGCGATTCCCGGGGGGGGGGGTGGAGAGAAAAATCTAGGCAGCTTACCCCGGCGCACCTCTATGGTGGTGCGGCTGGTGGTAAATTGTCTACCACCGGCGCACCACCATAGAGGTGCGCCGGGGGTAAGGTGCTCAGAATTTTTGGGGCGGCGGATCTCTTCGAATTTTATCCCCGGCGCACTAATTTTTTTTTGCGCCGGCAGTATAGTTCCATCGCCGGCGCGGCGGAAAAGGGGTGCGCCGGCAACACTTTCCACCGGCGCACGTGCATGGTGGTGCGCCGGCACATATTGCCTCCACCTATAGGCGTTTTCCTAGTAGTGTAAGGGCGGCTAGACATGCAAGGGTTGCACTACGAAAGCATGTAATATGAAGAACAATGCTAACCCTAACATGTCTAAGATAACTACGTTGCTCGCCATCAAAAAGGCTTCGATACGAGCAACGCATGAACAACGTGGGCAGGCTTGTGCTGCCTAGATCGCAAGATGCGATCTAGGCAGCATGATGCTTACCGGTAGAAACCCTCGAGACGAAGGGGTTGGCGATGCGCCGAGATTTGTTTGTGGTTGAACGTTGGTTGTTGTTTATTCCATAAACCCTAGATACATATTTATAGTCCAGGGGACTTTCTAATGTGGGCGTGCACCAAACCGTGCACGAGTAAGATTCTAACTTCTAAACTAAGATACGATCTAATATGTTACAGATACACGGGCAATTAAGCCCAACTTAGTATAAAAGGCCGATTCACGTATTCCTTCTATATATACATTTCTTCAAGCTCATCTTGATCGCGGCCCACCTCTGACTCGGTCAAATTCTGGTGATAACACATATATATACTCAATTCATTGTTGAAAGTTTTCATGAAGTAGAAGAATCTCCCGCACACAACTATGCCCAGTGAACCACATACATCATCATGTATTTTTTACACTAAGTTAGTTGCCCGTTCAACTTTTGGCCTATGAACGGTATTTTAATCATTCTCTTTAGAAAAGATTTGCAAGCGTCAAATGATTCAAAAATCAAGTGACTCCAAAAATCCATTTGCATGGAGTTTCTTCATGCGTTCCTTTCCAACATGACCTAAATGGCGGTTCCACAAATAAGTGGAATTCAAATCATTTGCCTTATGGCATTTTAGCGTCGGTGTTATGTATGTGTGTTTCACCATTAAGATTTATAATAACTTATCCATCGTACATGGAGTAATGTCATAATTTAAACAACTCATTGTTTTCATTTGACCAGAGCAAAATAACAATTATTAAGTTATTTATTATAAATTCTAAGGGCTAGATAGAATGCTAACGATGAACATAATAACACTTTATTTTTGTTCCAGGCGTGCATTCCTATCATATTCCTTGTCGATCACTTAGGCCATTGAATTCTTGTATTGCGTTGTTTTTGTATGACACTTCATACCAACCAATATAGTACTAATACCCAAGAATTTCATAGTGTGACCTAACTAGGAATACAATCATAACATGTATATCATTTATATACACCGAGCTAGACTTTCTAGTCTTTTCTTTCTTTTCGCCAAAATATCTTTTGCGGTTTCTCTTTTAGCTTTCCTCATTATTCAGAAAAACACTTCAACATTAATAACTTCTAGGTTTGTTGGTCTGATACCAATAACCTTGAGGTTCTTATTTTGAAGTTGATCATCATATGACAAGTGTTCCGGATTTCACTATTAGTAACCTTGTAATATGATGAACAATTTCACTCATAATTTTATCCATCATATCATGACGACTTTCCGAGACCATGTCTGTACATGCTAGGCTCGTAAAGTTTTAACCTTGGTATTTGCATGTGCAAATCTAGCTTGCACCCGTTGTATGCACACGTAGAATCTATCACACCCGATCATCACGTGATGCTTCGAAACGACGAGTCTTAGCAACGGTGCATATTAAGGATGGTCACTTCATGGATATGCGAATATCGTTAGTGCCCCAATAGTTGGAGGATTGTGACGCCTTGCGTCTTCAACCTTCGTACATTCCCATAAAACTTATGAGTTCATGTAGTCTCACCAAATTATATTCTATCATCTTGCAATAAGGTCTTATATATCACATATATCTAATACCTTGATTATTTCTGAAAACTAAATTTTCAGCTCCTTTCTTTTCAAACAGATTTGAACTTCAAGTTTCACGGAGACAAGATAACTTTAGGTACTAATTGAAACCATAGCTCTTTGAATCAACAATGTGAGGTTTACTAAAAATTTGCAATAGGACTTAATCAATTCTTGATTCTTTAACAATACGGTACCAATCCGTAAAGTTTCTTGTCAGATTTTAACAGTATTTCTATCTCAATTACAAGACTAGCGCATGGTAGAAAACGGATGCCAATACTACAAAATTAATTCAAAATACTACTCAGACTATGTTTATGATAATTAGTTCATGTTTTAATCTAATTACTAATGAACTCCCACTTAATACAACATCCCTCATAGTTGTTAAGTGGTACACGATCCAAATCCACTACACCAAAACCGATCATCACGTGAGATGATGTAGCTTCAATGGTGAACATCAACATGTTGATCATATCATCCATATGACTCGTGTTCAACCTTTCGGTTTCCGTTGTCCCGAGGCCATGTCCGTACATGCTAGGCTCGTCAAGCAAACCCAAGTATTCCGCGTGTGCAACATGGCTTACACCCGTTGTATGTGAACGTTGAATCTATCACATCCGATCATCACGAGATGCTTCGAAACGACGAAGCTGTACAACGGTGCATACGAGGGGAGAACACTTTATTATCTTGATATTAATGTGAGGGATCATCTTATAATGCTACCGTCGCGTTCTAAGCAAAATAAGATGCATAAAGGATTAACATCACATGCAATTCATATGTGATATGATATGGCCCTTTAGTCTTTGCGCCTTCGATCTTCATCTCCAAAGCACGGACATGATCTCCATCATCAACGGGCATGATCTCCATCATCGTCGGCGTAGCGTCAAGGTTCATGGCGCCGTCTTCATGGTTGTTCACCTCATGTAGCAACTATTACAACTACTTTGAAATACTACTCAACATGAAAATTAAAGACAACCATAAGGCTCCCGCCGGTTGCCACAATACAATAATGATCATCTCATACATATTCATCATCACATTATGGCCATATCACATCACCAAACCCCGCAAAAACAAGTTAGACGTCTCTAATTTGGTTTGCATATTTTACGTGGTTTAGGGTTTTCGAGAGAGATCTAATCTACCTACGAACATGAACCACAACGGTGATACTAATGTTGTCAATAGAAGAGTAAATTGAATCTTCACTATAGTAGGACAGACAGACACCCGCAAAGCCTCTTATGCAATACAAGTTGCATGTCGAACGAGGAACAAGTCTCATGAACGCGGTCATGTAAAGTTAGTCCGAGCCGCTTCATCCCACTATGCCACAAAGATGCAAAGTACTCAAACTAAAGATAACAAGAGCATCAACGCCCACAAAACCATTGTGTTCTACTCGTGCAACCATCTATGCATAGACACGGCTCGATACCACCGTAGGATAACGTTGCATAGAAAACAAAAAAATTCCTACCGCGAACACGCAATCCAAGCCAAGATGCAATCTAGAAGACGGTAGCAACGAGGGGATATCGAGTCTCACCCTTGAAGAGATTCCAAAGCCTACAAGATGAGGCTCTTGTTGCTGCGGTAGACGTTCACTTGCCGCTTGCAAAAGCGCGTAGAAGATCTTGATCACGATCGCTTCCGGCGCCACGAACGGGCAGCACCTCCGTACTCGGTCACACGTTCGGTTGTTGATGAAGACGACGTCCACCTCCCCGTTCCAGCGGGCAGCGGAAGTAGTAGCTCCTCTTGAATCCGACAGCACGACGGCGTGGTGTCGGTGGTGGTGGAGAAGTCCGGCGAAGCTTCGCTAAGCGTGCGGGAAGTGGAGGAGCGGGGCGGCTAGGGTTTGGGGAGAGGGGGGCGCCGGCCACTATGGGGTGCAACCACCTTGGTGGTGTTTGAGGTGGCCGGCCCCCTCCCCCTTGGCCCTCATTATATAGGTGGAACCCCAAGAGTTGGTCTCCAAGTCTTCGAATAAGACCCGAACCAAAAACCTTCCATATGGAGGGGAAACCTAGCCAAGCTAGGACTCCCACTAGAGGTGGGAGTTCCACCTCCCATATGGGGGGTGGCCGGCCCCCTAAGGGGGAGTCCACTTGGGACTCCTCCCCCACTAGGGTTGGTCGGCCATGGAGGTGGAGTCCCATGTGGACTCCACCTTCCTTGGTGGTTTCTTCCGGACTTTTCTAGAACCTTCTAGAACCTTCCATAGAACCTTCCGCGACATTTTAATTCACATAAAATGACATCCTATATATGAATCTTATTCTCCGGACCATTCCGGAACTCCTCGTGATGTCCTGGATCTCATCCGGGACTCCGAACAAATATTCGAACTCCATTCCATATTCAAGTACTACCATTTCAACATCCAACTTTAAGTGTGTCACCCTTACGGTTCGTGAACTATGCGGACATGGTTGAGTACTCACTCCGACCAATAACCAATAGCGGGATCTGGAGATCCATAATGGCTCCCACATATTCAACGATGACTTTAGTGATCGAATGAACCATTCACATACGATACCAATTCCCTTTGTCACGCGATATTTTACTTGTCCGAGGTTTGATCTTCGGTATCACTCTATACCTTGTTCAACCTCGTCTCCCGACAAGTACTCTTTACTCGTACCGTGGTATGTGGTCTCTTATGAACTTATTCATATGCTTGCAAGACATTAGACGACATTCCACCGAGAGGGCCCAGAGTATATCTATCCGTCATCGGGATGGACAAATCCCACTCGTTGATCCATATGCCTCAACTCATACTTTCCGGATACTTAATCCCACCTTTATAACCACCCATTTACGCAGATGGCGTTTGATGTAATCAAAGTACCTTTCCGGTATAAGTGATTTACATGATCTCATGGTCATAAGGACTAGGTAACTATGTATCGAAAGCTTATAGCAAATAACTTAATGACGAGATCTTATGCTACGCTTAATTGGGTGTGTCCATTACATCATTCATACAATGATATAACCTTGTTATTAATAACATCCAATGTTCATGATTATGAAACTAATCATCCATTAATCAACAAGCTAGTTAAGAGGTATACTAGGGACTCTTTGTTTCTCTACATATCACACATGTACTAATGTTTCGGTTAATACAATTATAGCATGATATATAAACATTTATCATAAACATAAAGATATAAATAATAACCACTTTATTATTGCCTCTAGGGCATATCTCCTTCAGTGATAACCTGTTTGAATCCAACTCTGTTTTAGGAAACTATATGCTTATGGCTTCATTTATGTGATTTTGTGTTAGGATATATATAGTTGTCGTTTTCTAATTGTTGGTTGCGTTGCTTCTGATGTTCTAAAAGATTACCTATGTACTCTTATCAAATGTGTTATGTATGAACGAGTCAGTTCCAACACTATGTACTCTTATCAGATAGTATATACCCTTAACTGCACTATTACAATTTCAAGGTGCTTTATTGCAAAACTAAGTCAATTAGAAGTACTATAGTAGTGTAGTAGAAGATTGACTTGCCACATTGAACCATCAAAGGTTTTGCGACCTTTACTAATTGGCACGGTGTTGCGGCAGATGGTTGTAGATAGATGGTCTGCATAGATACAAGCATCTGAATCTTATGTTGTCCTGTTCATTCTGCCTTATTTTTATGCGGTACTCTTTATCATTTTTTCCATTTTAATCTTAACAAACCGATCCTTCTTGCTATTTTGCAGCCTCCAAAGCTCACAAAGTTTGAAGAGAGGCGAAGGTGAAGATGCTCACAAGGGGCGCGGGAGCGTGTGGCGAAGACAAACAAAGGGTGCCGATTCATCCCAGTGATGCTGATATCAAACCCATTAGATGCCACCGCACAGACAAAAATGACATGCTGCAAGCGGCACATATAATGTGTTCGCCAATGTTCAAGAAAGCATGTGGAAAGCCAAAAGGTGACACCGACCATTGCAGAGTAGAGCCATGGTTGTTTCTGGTGGTGTATTGTTACACAGCCAGGTCGTGGCTTGACAACATCCACAAACTACACCCATGGGCTCTCATTCTTAATTGTTAGTCCTTATATGTAATAGGAAGTGGCGGTCTGACTCATCTCACTAGAATAGCCATTTACTTCAAAATTGCAAATCAATCTTTACACTGCAATTTTAGGTGGTGCAACTTTGAAGTTCAAATTTTGAGGTCAGGCATGTTCTCTATCAAATTTGACATGCACCTGCTGGTTGTGTTTTGTGGAACTGAAATATAAAATTGGATTTTCAACCTTGGCTGAATATTTAACCACTGCCATTAAATTCTATTTCTCTTGTTTAGTGTAATGTATACCTGCCGTTGTGTTGAATTTGGGGCGCACAGGACCGGTGAGGAGGCGCCCCAACCACTAGTACTAGTCAATGGCGACTAGGTGAAGCAGCCCATAGCGAAACACACCGATTTTACCGGTAGCTACCGGTGTCACATCTATCGTCTAGTCCCTGCTTTGAGATTGGTGAGCTTTGAACATTTATCTAATATAGAAATAATAATTAAAACACGAGTGAAACTTTTATGAAACGAAAGTGATACATGAAAATATTGTGAAATATTGTGACAAAAAGTGAAACTGATGACGTCATTGCTGACGTCACTCTAGTTTGTTTCACAGAAATATTCGTGTTTCAGTTGTGTTTCAATTATGTTTCAAATTTGTTTTATAATTTTGTGAAAAAAAATGTTCACCACATGGGTGATATCATGTTGACGTCACTCATGTAGGTTGTAGTTACCTTTAAAAAGAGGTTGTGACGTCAGCAGTACGCATTTTGCTTTGGGTGGTTTTCTTAAATTTTGAGAAACATGGTAAAGACGCTTATAAATAGCCACTCATATATATGTACGCATGCACATCCAAACTCTATGAGAAGTTTCGATAGACTGAGCGATGAGTTTTAAAAGTGACAAATATTTTGACGATCTCATCTCTCCTCTAACAGCCTAACTGAAAGAATATTTTGATTTTATGAGATATCAAAGCGTTAAACCTGAGCTTTGATCATGATGAGTGAGGATACCACTGCTATTCCGACTATTCAATAACATGTTGGTTCTATGCTCTTTTTTCTGGATGAATATGCACTTTGCTTTGGGTGATCTTGACCCATAGGAGTTAATAACAACAAGAAATTAAGGCAAAAGAATGATCATGTTGATGATAATCAACTCAAACGTACGTACAAAAAAGACAAGAAGGGGCAGCAAGCCATGACCTAAGATTGAGACTTATTCTTCTTCTACAGGGACTGTACTCGCAGTCGTAATACGGCTCAGCTGGGTAGCTCTCGTACGGATACAATTCAGCTGAGTCAAGCTCTCCAAGTTGCAATTATATATGTGATTGAATATTTGGTCCTCGGCACGTTAACTAGTTGACATTGTCCTATAGTAGCAAGTCAACTACTCAAGCCAGTGCGGACAAGGAGAACCAACCTGTAGTTGGATGGTTAGAAGGGCAGTGGCACCCCCAGTCCACCAGAGTTCAAATACCAGATTTGACACTTTGGTGTCTCATAAAGGCGGAATATTCTTCAGTGGGAGGCGACGTTCCCGTCGACAGCGAGGCGCCTGTGGTGACTTCGTCAATCTCAAGATCCACCGGATCAGTTCTTCAACGCAGTCTCTTGGAGATGCTCATAGGGGTAGGGTGTGCGTGTGTGCGTTCATAGGAGTGAGTGTGTGCACGTATATATGAGCGTCTTTTATTGTACTGTGTTTCGCTAAAAAAAAAAAAAGCCAGTGCGGACAAGCGATGTGTACATATATGTACATACATGGCGAGATTGATGGTCAAGAATTGTTTGCTGACGTCGGTGCCTTCATGTGAACTGTGAAGCGACTTCTTTAATTAGGAGCTAGCTGGGCAGCTGATGTCAAATCAATAGTGCACTACTACCGCCATTTTAAAATAACGGATTCTTAAATATGGATATATCATTCATATTACTTGATCATATAGATGTATCTACATATATACTTTAATAGTGAAAGAACATCTCTCCATAATTATATTTTGTGTATTTGATGATAACATATGTCATGATCTAATATGGCTTAGTGTGCAGATATGATCTACAATATGGATGAAAAGGAAGAAGAAAGAAAGAATTCTGGAATTTCCAGGACGAAAATTCCGGTCCGGAAATTCTGAGAATTTCCGCCCCCCAAATTTTCGGTAAGGACCTGAGGTCCGGGCTCTCAGTACACCCCCCGGATTTTGGCTGGACATTTGTGTCGAGGGGGCAGACATTCCGGGGGGGGCGGAAATTCCGGCCCTAACTCACACCGGAATTTTTGGCCCTAAAGTATGCAACGGCTACAATTGGTGTGTGCAGGGGGTATAAATACCCCCCCTCTTCTTCCGGCTCAAGTTGCTCGTTTCATCCCAAATTCATCTACCATTGGAGCCACACAAAGAAAACAATAGATTCACTAGATCACCTCCGCCAACCATCTAAAGCTCTTGATCTTTGGAGAATCGAAGGAGAAGACCCCGATCTACATCTTCACCGAAGCGATTTACATTTCCCCTCATTTGCTTGAGGGTTCCTTTGGAAGTGTTCTATTTGAAAACCCTAGTTGCTTGTGGTTGATTTGTTCTTGTTATTGTTGTTGTGTTGTTACACCTATTGGGAGCCTTTAGTTGAGGAAATCCCTTAGTGGAAGTGAGCTAGGCCTTTGTGGCGTTGCTCACAGGAGACCTGAGTGAGGCCTTCATGACGTTGGTCTGGCCTTTGTGGCGACCGCACTCCTCCAAACGTAGACGTACTTCCTCTCAAAAGAAAGGAAATACGGGAATCATCTCTGTGTCTTCGCGTGCTCCACTCTCGGTTACATCTATCCTTGATTGCTCTATTATATCTTGTCTAGATATATCTTGCTTAGTTGTATATCATGTTATATAGGTAAATTCACATAGTTGCATATCTAGAGAATTTACCTTTGTGTCAAGCCTAAATTAAAAAAGAACTAAAAATTGGGTACCACATAATCAACCCCCCTCTAGGTGCGGCATACGATCCTTTCAAGTAGTAGATACATCCATTTTAGTATCAAGTAATATGGATCGAATGGAGTACGTAAATATATCTATATTTAGATAAAGTTGTGTTACTTTTTTAAAGAGAAAAATAAAACAATGTAAATCCAATCCAAATAGTTACTATTTCTTTATGCAAAATATTATCTATAATCTATGTAGGTTTATTGAATCTGCGATAATTAATCTACGTAGGAGGGAGTGCTAAAGTCAAGGCGGGTCATCCCCCCCCCCCCACCCCCCCCCCTATTATATCTCTCAATAGAGAAGAAGGGCAAAAAGCAACTTTTGTCTTAGATATAAAAAAGAGGAGTAAATTCCACTTTATCTATAATTTGATAAGTTTAGCATTAATTACCATATTTAGAAAATTCATATTTTAATTACCTCTTTTTTTTAAAAGTTGAGAAATTTTTTACCGGACCCTTTTTTTAGCAAATAAATTTTTACCATTGGTGGATTTGGATATTTTTAAAGAAACACCTAGTCAGAGTACAATTACTCTAAAGTTGCATCCACGAGGACATAAACAGTCTAAGAATGGATTCTAACTCATTTGGTAAGAAAACTGGATGTACAACCTAGCCACCTAGGTTCAAGTTCTTACAAATGCAGATTTGGGTTCTTATGTTTGCAAAACAAAATGACTGTAGAGGTCTCCTATACCGTATTTTTTTCAAAAAAAAAGAAACAAAAATAGTCTATGTGCACGCCACATGTGCTTGGCGGCCATGATCCATCTATTGAACCACTAAAAAAGTAATGGGGGTAAAAATTGGCACAAATTTTACTAACTAGTGTAATTACGATGAAAAAATCTAAATGAGGTAATTAGTATCAAACTTGTCAAACTAGGAGTCAAGAATTGAAATTTACTCTAGAAAGAAAAAAAGTGATTCTTGGTGTATGAAGAAAGAAGTAATGACTGAATTTGAAAAAATGTTCAAAAAAAATTTGAAAACAAAAATAAAAAGGAAGCCGCTTATTCTAACTTCCAACAGAAATGAAACCAAAAAAGCAAAGTATGTCTTAGACATAACTAGATAAACTAGAAAAAAAGTGATTCTTTGTTTATGAAAGAAGAAGTAGTCAACAAAGTTTGAAACATCGATAAGAAAAAGAAAGGTTTATTTCCAATAGAAACTATAATGCACATGTATACTCATAGTGGTCAATCAAGTCTCTAATAGGGCTAGCTACATACTTTGTATATTTCAAATTAGTTGATGCGGATTTTTTCTTTCAAAATAAGCGAACTTACATATTGAAACGCATCTGGATACATGATATCTAGACCAAAGCTGCTTCAACTAATATGGAATGAAGGGAATGCATATAATGTCTTGCAATGGCTCTGTTTATAGCTTCATTCCCGAAACAACATGTTGATAGACTTTTTTCTTTCCTAAAAACGCATGGGTATTAGGTAGTAATGCAAATTGTGAAACGACATGTAAAGAAGAAAACATGGTTGTCTCTACACTGTGAAAAGTCTTTATTCCTTTTTGAGTTTACAAATTTTATATGTATATACATCAAACTAATTAACCATGTGTTTGTGAAGTGCAAGTAATGTATTGGTTTTCTGGTTGCCGATAAAACTTTACATATTTATTGATGCATATCTAGCTTTCAAAGTTTGAAAAAAATATACTACCTCCATTCCAAAACTTAAGTCTTATATTATTTTTAGAAAGTCAAACTATGCCAAGTTTGGCTAAGTTTTTACCAAAAATCATTATCATGTGAAATACAAATTCAATATAACTAGATAGATAATAACATATATTTTCATATGATATCTAAAAAATATCATATTTATTGATAGATTCTTTTAATAATTTGATCAAACTTTACTTGGTTTGAGTTTTCCAAAAAAAAATATCTTAAGCTCTGGAATGGAGGTAGTAAAATCTGGGCACCATACGCAGACCTAGATTGAAAGTTCTCTGAATGTGCGAGCGCTAAAAATACTCAGGCGTCATCTCAGATGACCAAAACTTCAAAAGAATATAATCACCACATATATATTTATACTAAATCAGCTCCAGTTCGCCTAAGAAATCTTTAAGCAGTGAACCTAGCAATTGGTTTATCTTACGTGTTTTATAAAACTTAAAATAGGCAACTTAGTTTGATTAAATTATGTAAAATCACCACATTGGAGCTAATGCATATCATAACCACCAATTTTGAGGTTTTGTTCAACAAAAATCCATTTGTTTCTTGGCCTGGGTCGTGACAGATGGGTTGAGAATGTTTTGATGGCACATATGACTACATTAAAATAGATCACATAGCAGGGTCCACATAGCATGGCATGCCCCTGTGTGGACAATATGCTGGAGTGGAATTGGGCTCCACTAATCAGATCCAATCTTCTTCTAACTCCTCCTCTCTCAGCTATCACCGGTAGTTAGACTCTCGCCGGCACGTGCGATGATACACTTACCAAACCTACGACAACACACATCCACGCCCCATTCATTCCGCGGCAGTGAAAGGGGAACCAAGCAAACTTGTGCAACAACACTTGCGAACTCAAAGGAAGATCAAAACACACTAAAAAATTGAAGTCAACACCGATTTAACTCGCATTAACTTTGAATCCACCAATGATGCAACAAAATTGTAATGTGATTTAATTCCACCAAAAGAACATATATGTGAATCAACAAGATGAGCTTTGTCTCTTCGTCACGAGTAGGCTTGGCTTGGGCAACACGTGTTGGGACCTCATGAGAGATCCCCATGCATGTGACACCTACGGGCAATGATCTATGTTGGGAAGGCAACATAGGGAGCGGGTCAACTACTGGCCAGGACCAAATGTAACGTTGCGTCGAGAGTCCACATCCTTTGAGAGGAGTGAAGTGTTTGACCATTGCTTATGACCAAATGTAATGCCACCTCAAAACACCCTCTTCCTCGATGTTGTGTCGACCTTATAAGGTTACTCCAACCCGTTCATTTTCTCAAGACCATCTCTGGTCCCATGGATTCCCATTTAGTTATGTTCAAGTGAGACAGAATGATTACACACCCCATGCGAGGGAGATTATGTATATTATATGTTAGGGGTTCCTGAAAAATGATCGCAGCCACTATTGTGGTGAGAGAAAAGGAGATTAGAAGGGTAAAATTGGTGTATTAAGGAGCTTGGGCATAGTTGTATTCCATGGTAGACCATCTTGCCTCTTCCCTCTACCATGATGTGTTTTCTCTGGGCATTGACTTGACCTCTGAGTTATTTTCTTGTCTCATTTGATTTGAGAACCATAGTTGTGCTTAGACTTTTGTTGATGTCGATTGTACCACTTAGGACTAGATGGGACCCTGGGTACAATTATACTATTCGCAGAAAATATACCTGATTCAATGTACAGTTTAATTGCCTATTTCCCTCATCATTACCAAATTTCTAGTATTTTTTAGGCCTAATTTACAGATAAATGCCATGAATTTTTCTAGCTCTATGTTTATCAATAGGTATTTTTCTAAGAAGATAAGAAACCATGAAAATTTTGATGGAAGCTTATAGAGCGATCACTAAGTCACCCAAAAGAACACCTTGTGGTCAGTGGGTGCGACAATTCAAATTCTTGGTAGAATTTGTGTTCTTTTATACTCTCACGAAATATTGGAAAGTTATTACAATAATTAACCTCCAAACTTTAAGTGAGAGGTTCGGAGCTCAAAGGGAAGTTAGGTAATTTAATTGAAACTAATGTCATAAATTCAATGATAACTTTGACAAACTGCAGGTGTGTCGGAAAATAACAGCGGCCACGGAAGAAGGCGAATTAAGGCCGTCCCCTTTCATTGCACACTTGTACCTCAAAGCCATTACTTTTTGTAGGAAGCTAATCTGATGACAATGGAAGGGAGAATATGCACTTACGAGGATCAGTATCACATCTATGAACATAACGGTATTGGCGCTGATTCGCGAAATTCAGCCTAGTTCTATATATCCAAACCTTCAGTCCATGAAACACGTACACGCCTACACGGTACGCTATAGTCCACACTATAGCTAAACACACTAGTATATCACCATCGACCTTCATCATGTCAACGAACTCAGTTGGTGACGCCGCCACTGCCGCCACTGCCTTGTCTTGGCGGGCCAGGAGGCGTGAGTGCGGTCAATCCATTCTGGACTGGCCGAGGAGGCGCCGCCGGTCTTGCCACCGTCCCCATCAGCTTGGGGGACGGGAGAGAGAAGTCCTCAATGGCCCCGCCTTGGCCTCCGGTGCCTTCCGTCGAGGCCACGTACTGCCACAGCTGGGGGAGGATCGTGGGCGATGTAGGGGACGCCATTGCTTGCGGGTCGCTGGCAAGCTGTGGATTGGTCGAGCGCTCACACTTCCGGCGATGGAGATCGAGAGCAAGAGCGGCGTTCTCACTGTGCTGCAGATGATGCGCTACTTCTTGGAGTTAGGGGTGAATCCGCTGGTGCAGTTGATGAGCTCTACTTATAGGGGGCCGTCGAGCGACAAACTACACACGCGGGACAAGACCGGTGCAGCAGGTGACTTGTCTAGCCGGAGAACTGGTCGGTGCCACGAAGAGTGAAAACGCGCCTGGTGGAATACGTACTGGTCCCTGGTCCAGTCTCCAGTCAATAGAGAATGGCCACGAGATCGTCCATGGATTTTGATTGCTCCAATGCAAGGCAGATATCAACGGCGCAGGATGCATCTCTGCGTACCTGCGCTACCCCCGAGCGGACAATATAATGTGCATTAGCGTGAGCGTGTACTCCACAAGCAGATAAGCTTAATTGACTACCACAGCCGCACTTTTGTTTTGCTGGAAACATTGAGTTATGGCCAAGTCTTGAAGCAGCATGCGTTTTGGCAGTTTGCTGCTGACCCATTTAACTTAGACCACTTAATTAAATCCTGCATCTTGAGACATCAGGAAAACTTTAAGAAATGCAAGAAAAAGGGTGATCTGTTAGGCTTAATTATAAAACATAGCAATGCCCAGTTCCAATATATATAGCCCCTATGTTCCAATATGGAAGGCGCATATTATTTTGCAGTCTTTTATACACAACTTCAACAAATAAAATTCATGACAATATATAATTTGGGCTTGTTTTTGCAAAATAATTTTATTTCGCATATTTTGTGGGATTCCTAGCAGGGTCATACCAAATTCGTAGTGGCAAATTGACGAAGTCAAGGCAAGTAAAAGTCAAATCAATAGGCCATGATCAATAAGTCAAAGGAGGAAGAAACAATAGATAAAAGAAGTAAAAGCATGAAGATCTACACAAAGAGGCCCACTAGGTGTATGGATTTGTGGCCTAATCGAACATAGACCATGCATCACATCCCCCCTATTCCCTCTGCCATGGTGGACTATTTCATCTTGGGATTTTGCTTTGATTTACTATTTATTATCTCAACTCATTTGATACTAGTTGAGCACAATTGTGCTTAAACGTTTTATTGACCTTGATTGTGTCCCATTGGAAGTCTAATTGAGTATTCCCCCTATTATTCCCCAATATTTTTTAATCTTAAGAGCTAATATATTAATAAATGCTAGAAGACAATTTTCGGTATGTTTGCATCAATCAATAGGTATTGTCCCAAGAAGATAAAGTCCAAGATGTTTTCCACGTAAGTTTCTAGATCAATCACGAAGGGTCGCCATAAAGAACACATCGGGGCCAGGGTGCAAAATATTTTAATTTTTTCATGTTCTACTCTTGTGAAATATGAAAA
Source organism: Lolium rigidum (assembly GCF_022539505.1). Classification (NCBI taxonomy): domain Eukaryota; kingdom Viridiplantae; phylum Streptophyta; class Magnoliopsida; order Poales; family Poaceae; genus Lolium; species Lolium rigidum. Next base: position 10,342,304 of record NC_061510.1, on the reverse strand, counting down.
AAATCAATACAACAATTATATTAAGAGCAACATTATAGCCAGCAATTCTAAACTTTTGTTGAAAGTTAGTCGAAATTAGTTCAAAATGAAAAGGTTTTACCTTTAGGTTGTTCACATTTGAGTTAAAATCTTTGATTTTAGGGGGGGTGGGGGGTGGGGCAGGTGGGGCAGAACCTCCAAATTTGAAGTAAATGCTCTTGAATATAGTTCCTAGTTTGAAGGGAAGTTACATAATTTACTTCAATCTCCAAAAACTAGTGGGTGTTTTGACGGTCTGTAAGCGTGTTGAATAACGGTGGCCACCGAAGTGAGATAATTAGCATATGTCCCCTTTGATTGTACATTTGTACCTCAAGAGCCATTAGGATTTGACAGGACAAAGAAAATTGACAACTATACCATATGCAAAATCCTGTGGTGTAAATTTTACAGATAAAAAAAGAACTGTACAAAAGTTCGCAAGCAGTTTGGTAGGAAATTAATCGGACAAGGGAGAATATGCACTTATCAGGATCAATATGACATTTTTCAACGGTACGGTATTGAAGCTGATTTCCATGCTTCTGTATATCAAAACTTCAGATCCAGGAAGCACGTAGACTATATACACACTATAGATATACACATACCCACTACTGTATCACAATTTGTGGGTGCAGAAAAACGGAAAACACTTGTATTGGCAGTAGTATTCAATCTCGATAATGTCGTCCAAAAAAAATCTTCTTGTCATCGAACTCAGTTGGTGACGCCGCCACTACCTTCTCTCGGCGGGCCAGGAGGCGCGAGTCCGGCCAATCGATTCTGGACTGGCCTAGGAGGCGCCGCCGATCTTGCCACCGCTCCCATCAGCTTGGGAGACGGGAGAGAGAAGTCCTCAATGGCTCCGCCTTGGCCGCCGGTGCCTTCGGCCGAGGACACGTACTGCCGCAGCTGGGGGAGGATCGTGGGCCATGCAGGGGACGACATTGCTGCGGGTCGCTACCTAGCTGTCGATTCGATCGAGCGCAAGCTTTGGGTGATGCAGATCGAGAGCAAGAGCGGCGTTCGCACTCTCCTGCAGACGATGTCTTGCTTCTTCGAGTTGGTTGATGGATCCATTTGTGCGGTTGGTGAGCTCTACTTATAGGTTGAGGTGGCGTCGAGCGACAAGCCACAAACGCGGAACAAGACCGGTCTAGCAGGTGGACCAGGCTAGTCGCAGAACTGGTCTGTCTGATGCAAACAGAGCATGCGCGTGGAATACTGGTCTCCAGTTAACCGAGAATGGCCACGCTCGAGATCGTCCATAGATTTTGATTGATTCAATCATAGGCACAGATCAATGGCGCAGGGTGCACTGCATCAACCGTTTTCCGTGAGAATATTAAGGCGTGGAAACCCCAAACACGATTTTCAAATTTACCGCGAGAATTTGCTATGAAACAGATACGTCTCTTCACGACGTCGTGAGTAGTGCCGTAGTGGGTGCGTGCAGCTGCCTTTCTAAGGTAGCGTGGGGTTGCACTCTCTGCCGGCTGTGCCAGAAGTGTGTTGTATTTTGGCCTTATGGCCCTTCTTCTATGAAACAGATACGTCTCTCCATGATGTATCCTTGAAAAAAAAAATTACCACGAGAATTTCAATCAAGTTTGTCCAAGATAATTTACAAAGATTTGCAAAATACGAAATCTTACATCTATTTGTAGCTAGCTAGCACAGGATTTATCTACATCAGCGGAATTTGGGTTCTTCGTCGACTTCTGCAAGCAGCGGAGCTTCACGCGTCCTCGGTGTCGGAGTCGTCGGTGTCATGGGCATCAGTGTCGGCGTCAGAGAAGTCGGAGGAGTCGTCGGAGTAGTCAACGACCACCACGTACATGTGTTGCTCCATCTCCGAGCGGAAGCGCGCTTCGCCCGCCGGATGTTGCGTGCCTGCTCATCGTCGGCTTCGCGGGCGCGCTTCTCTTTCTCCAACACGTCGGTCACGACAATGGTGAGCGAGTTGCGGCGCGCCATCGCGAGGTGCTGCTTCACCGAGCGGCGTTGTCCTCCCCCTCGATCGGCGGGAGCGGAGGGAGCATGTACGCCGCCTAAACTCGCACCCGCGCGGTGGAGATGATGGCTCCGCCTCGCTGTTACTCGCACTCGAGAAGAGGCCGAACCACGTGCAGGAACGCGGATCACGGTACTGATAGTGCACCTCGGTGGTTCGCATTCTCAGAGATGTGTGCCACGCACTCGGCGGCCATCTCTGTCGCGCTCGTCGCCGACCTGGAGCCGTGGCCGTGGCCGCGCGCAAAATTGGCACCTGCCATTGGGGGTGAGGCGAGGAAACGGCAGGCGGCAACGATTTTCTTTTGGCGAACGATGGGGTGGCGGCGGCGGGAGGAGGAGGAAGTGGCGGAAATTGATGGGGGTGCCACATACAGCCCCCATTACCGTTTTTTATACATAGTTGGCTGGCTGCGATGGGGTATTAATGCATCGTGTTTCATGATGCGGGGTCCGGTTGCAGCATCTGATCGGGCCACATTTTGGACCGGCAACGAAAACATTTAGAATCGGTGCATGATGAGGTATTTGCTAGAGATGCGAGAACGTGTAATCCATAAACTTGACTACCAGGGTTACATTTATTTAATTCTGGAAAAAGAATAAGCTTAAGCAACGGCCAAGTCTTGAGGCAGCATGCGCTTTGGCAGTTTCGGCGATTTGCACAAAAATAACCCAAAAATTAAAGAAAAGCACAGACTGACCCCCCGGCGAAACGATTTCACCAATCTAACCCTTTTATGTGGCGCCCCTTTCATCGGCGCCACATATGCCAGTATGGCGCCCCTCTTGCCGGAGCCACTCTCCCAGCCGACGTGACGTCCTCGACGCTGAGCTGGTGCTCCCATCCGACGTGGCAGCATGTGTGGCGCCCCTCCCAACGGCGCCACACATGCACTTGTAATTGCCCAAAACATATTGTGAGACAATTCGTCTGGGACTTAGCCGTTTTGCGAGGCTCTATGTGTGGCGCCGACGCCACGGGCGCCACACATGGATGTGTGGCGCCGATGCCACGGGCGCCACACATCCACTTAAGTGTGGCGCCCGCGCCCGCCCCCAGCCCGACCCAGCCAGTTCTTCTCTTCTCCCAGGAAACCGCCGTCGTCGACCGACTCCCCTTCGTCCCCCCCCCCCCCACCAAATCGACCAAGGATTCGTCAGATCTATCCGGCCAACTCCTTCCTCATCCATTCCTCAAGGTATTCCCCTTCGATTCCCTCCGATTCATCCACTAGTGTTGGTGGATTTGGTAGATTTGGGTATGAACCCTAGACATGGAAATTTAGATATGAACCATTGATATGTTAGTGGATTTGGATATGAACCCTAGATTTGGATATGTTGGTGGATTTGGATATGAACCCTAGATTTGTTGGAACCCTAGATATGAAATTTTACATGTATGTGTTGAAATTCTATGTATGTATGTGTTGAAATGTCTAATATTTGCCTAGCAAATGCATTCAAATGTGTTACATATGCCTAGTATTCTTGATGGAATAACTCATATTTGTTAGGAATGCCTAGATATGAATGTATGTATGATGGCTTATTTGGAAATATTCTCATGTATGTGTTGCTCATATTTGTTATGAATGGCTCATAATATGTTGTATTTGTGTAAACATGTAGGATGGTGTGGCTCCTGGATGAAGAGTACGATAGGGATCACCGGGTTGTTCATATGACGGAGAGGACAACGGATCTTCACCCTTTGAAGATTCGTTACCATGGCACAATGGATATACCGTATGACGAGAGGTACACGGAGTTCATCCAGCCTACCGGTCTTATGCCGTTCATATCCCTTGTAAGCCGTGGGGGGCCGAACATGAACCCCTCGGCACTCACCGCCCTTGTCGACCGGTGGAGGCCGGAGACTCACACCTTCCACTTGAGAGCCGTTCTCTTCAGAGGAGGAGGAGCAGGAGGAGCAGGAGGAGCAGCAGGAGCAGCAGCAACAAGAGGCACGGCAGCGGACGAAGAGGATGGCCGTCCGGAAGCAGCCCGCGAGGACAGCACGTCGAGGACGGCACTAGGATGTGCTACGTGTTGTTGTGAACTCTTCATAATTATCGAGTTGTGAACCCTATGTCATTTCGAACAATGTCTGTAATGGTACTTGTTGTTTGAATTTACTTGCTACGATGTAGACTACATCTTCTGAGATTGCTACTTATTGTGTATGTTCATGAGATTGCTAGTTGTTCCGAGACTGCTACTTGTTGTATGCAATGAAAACTGTTGGAGTTTGGTATGATTTTTCATGTTTTTAACACAAGTCAATGTGTGGCGCCCTTCACACTGGCGCCACACTGCACTGTGTGGCGCCAACAGCATCGGCGCCACACATGCCAACTTATATCAAGTACTGGGTCGAAAACATCCAGGGGCTCCGGACGATAAGTCCTTAGCCGTTTTGGCGAGGCTCTATGTGTGGCGCCCGTGGCATCGGCGCCACACATCCATGTGTGGCGCCCGTGGCGTCGGCGCCACACATAGAGCCTCGCAAAACGGCTAAGTCCCAGACGAATTTTCTCACAGTATGTTTTGGGCAATTACAAGTGCATGTGTGGCGCCGTTGGGAGGGGCACCACACATGCTGCCACGTCGGATGGGAGCACCAGCTCAGCGTCGAGGGTGCCACGTCGGCTGGGAGAGTGGCTCCGGCAGGAGGAGCGTCACATGCGGCACATGTGGCGCCGATGAAAGGGGCGCCACACAAAAGGGTTAGATTGGTGAAATAGTTTCACCGGAAGGTCAGTCTGTGCTTTTCTTTAACTTTTGGGTTATTTTTGTGCAAATCGCCGGCAGTTTCCTGCTGACCCATTTAACTTTGACCACTTAATCAAATCCTACATCTTCAAACAAAAGGAAAGCTTTAAGAAATTCCAAAAGGCTAATTTGTTAGGCTTAATTATAAAACATACCAGTGCCAAATTCTAATGTATATAGCCCCATGTTCAATATGTACAAAGCGCATGTTATATTTATAATGTTGATTTAATGTCGAAAAAAAAATGTTGATGCAATGGTTTAGCAAAATAGTTTATTTCACATGTTTTGTGGGATTCATACCAGGGTCGTACCAAATTCTTAGTGGCAAATTGTTGAAGTCGAGGCAAGTAAAAAACTCCAATCAATAGGCCATGATCAATAAGTCAAAGGAAGAAACATTAAAAAAATAAAGGCATGAAGGTCCAAACAAAGAAGCCCACGGTGTGGTCAGGGCGTTTTTGCACCCGGATGCATAGGCACCCTTTATTTAAAATGCATTTTGATTACATTTAAAATTATAAAAAAATATAAAAATATATCTCATGTGTATCTTAACATTTTACATGCTCATAATGTTGTTTAGCAAAAACCGACATGTTTTTTGCCCTGTGTAAAAATGACAAATTTTGGTGCTTTAATAATCCATTTCATGATATATTTTTTATATTTTTTCACAAAAAATATCGGTTTTATATGATACTTTACGTGTTCACAACTCCCTCTACATAAGAATTTTTCCTATTTTTTAACTTTTGAAATATGTTTTGTAACTACCGGGTGCATATATGCACCGTGGATCAGTTTTGTGCTTCATACAAGGTGTGTGGATTTGTGGTCTAATTCAACATAGACCATGCATCACATCCCCTTCCTAGCCCTACATGGATTCGTGGATCAAAATTAGCTCAGCTGCACCAACTATGAGAAGACTAGAGAAAGAGAGAGTGAATGTTGATAGTCCATGGTATACCATCTCTCCTCTTCTCTCTACCATGGTGGGCTTATTCCATCTTGGGGTTTGGCTTGATTTTCTTAGTTATTATCTTGTCTCATTTGGCAAGTGAGCACACTGTTGGACAATTAGACATAATTTTCATGATTAATTCCAAAATGTTGAGCATGTCGACAACAACTACTAACATATGAAATTCGAACATACTAGATGCATTAATAAACATAAATAGTAGCAGTGCAAACGATACAACATCAATCGCTAAACAGATCGACATATGTCACACGTACTACTTTAGTGGAGGTGGTGGTGTAGCAGTAACGTTCTTGATGGCAGGTCGAAGCAGACGGTTGATGACGCGTAAAGCACACGCTCGTTGGGAACCCCAAGTGGAAGGTGTGATGCGTACAGCAGCAAGTTTCCCTCAGTAAGAAACCAAGGTTTATCGAACCAGTAGGAGTCAAGAAGCACGTTGAAGGTTGATGGCGGCGGGATGTAGTGCGGCGCAACACCAGGGATTCCGGCGCCAACGTGGAACCTGCACAACACAACCAAAGTACTTTGCCCCAACGAAACAGTGAGGTTGTCAATCTCACCGGCTTGCTGTAACAAAGGATTAACCGTATTGTGTGGAAGATGATTGTTTGCAGAAAACAGTAGAACAAGTATTGCAGTAGATTGTATTTCAGTATAGAGAATTGGACCGGGGTCCACAGTTCACTAGAGGTGTCTCTCCCATAAGACAAACAGCATGTTGGGTGAACAAATTACAGTTGGGCAATTGACAAATAAAGAGAGCATGACCATGCACATACATATTATGATGAGTATTGTGAGATTTAATTGGGCATTACGACAAAGTACATAGACCGCCATCCAACTGCATCTATGCCTAAAAAGTCCACCTTCAGGTTATCATCCGAACCCCCCCGACATTAAGTTGCTAACAACGGACAATTGCATTAAGTATTGCGCGTAATGTAACTAGTGACTACATCCTTGAACATAGCACTAATGTTTTATCCCTAGTGGCAACAACGACATCCATAACCTTAGTGGTTCTTGTCACTCCTCCGCATTCACGGAGACATGAACCCACTATCGAGCATAAATACTCCCTCTTGGAGTTACTAGCATCAACTTGGCCGGAGCATCTACTAATAACGGAGAGCATGCAAGATCATAAACATCACATAGATATAACTTTGATAATCAACATAACAAGTATTCTCTATTCATCGGATCCCAACAAACGCAACATATAGAATTACGGATAGATGATCTTGATCATGTTAGGCAGCTCACAAGATCCGACAATGATAGCACAATGGGGAGAAGACAACCATCTAGCTACTGCTATGGACCCATAGTCCAGGGGTAGACTACTCACACATCACACCGGAGGCGACCATGGCGGCGTAGAGTCCTCCGGGAGATGATTCCCCTCTCCCGGCGAGGTACCGGAGGCGATCTCCTGGATCCCCCGAGATGGGATCGGCGTTGGCGGCGTCTCTGGAAGGTTTTCCGTATCGTGGCTCTCGGTACTGGGGGTTTCGTCACGGAGGCTTTAAGTAGGCGGAAGGGTAGGTCAAGAGGCGGCGCGAGGTGCCCAGACCATAGGGCCGCGCGGCCAGGTGATGTCTACGTTCCCCCTCCTTTCCTGTAGACAGTGTTGGGCCTCCAAGAGCAGAGGTTTGTAGAGTAGCAGCAAGTTTTCCCTTAAGTGGATCACCCAAGGTTTATCGAACTCAGGGAGGAAGAGGTCAAAGATATCCCTCTCATGCAACCCTCGCAACCACAAAGCAAGAAGTCTCTTGTGTCCCCAACACACCAAATAGGTGCACTAGTTCGGCGAAGAGATAGTGAAATACAAGTGGTATAAATAAGTATGAGCAGTAGTAACGGTGCCAGACAATAGCTTGCTGGCGTGTAGTTGATGGTGGTAGTATTGCAGCAGTAGTAACGCAGTAAAACAGTAAACAAGCAGTAGTAACGCAGCAATATTTAGTAACAAGGCCTAGGGATTACACTTTCACTAGTGGACACTCTCAACATTGATCACATAACAGAATAGATAAATGCATACTCTACACTTTTGTTGGATGATGAACACATTGCGTAGGATTACACGAACCCTCAATGCCGGAGTTAACAAGCTCCACAATAATGCTCATGTTTTGGTAACCTTTAGTGTAAGATAGATCAAAAGACTAAACCAAGTACTAGCATAGCATGCACACTCTGTCACCTTCATGCATATGTAGGAGGAATAGATCACATCAATATTATCATAGCAATAGTTAACTTCGCAATCTACAAGAGATCATGATCATAGCATAAACCAAGTACTAACACGGTGCACACACTGTCACCTTTACACACGTGCGGGAGGAATAGAACTACTTTAATAACTTTGCTAGAGTAGCACATAGATAGTAGTGATACAAAACTCATATGAATCTCAATCATGTAAAGCAGCTCATGAGATCATTGTATTGAAGCACATAGTAGAGAGATTAACCACATAGCTACCGGTACAGCCCCGAGCCTCGATGGAGAACTACTCCCTCCTCGTGGGAGCAGCCGGCGGTGATGAAGATGGCGGTGGAGATGGCAGCGGTGTCGATGGAGGAGCCTTCCGGGGCACTTCCCCGCTCCGGCAGCGTGCCGGAACGGAGACTCCTGTCCCCCGGATCTTGGTCTCGCGATGGCGGCGGCTCGGGAAGGTTCTCGTGGTTTTCGTCGAACGCATCGGGGTTTTCGATCCAGGGGCTTTATATAGGCGAAGAGGCGGCGCAGGAGGGTCGAAGGGCGACGACACCATAGGCGGCGCGGCCGGGGCCCGGGCCGCGCCGGCCTATGGTCCGGGGGCCCAGTGCCCCCTCCGGTCCTTCCCGGTGTTCCGGATGCTTCCGGTGAAAATAGGAACTTTGGCGTTGATTTCGTCCGATTCCGAGAATATTTCGTTACTAGGATTTCTGAAACCAAAAACAGCAGAAAACGAGGAACCGGCACTTCGGCATCTTGTTAATAGGTTAGTTCCAGAAAATGCACGAATATGACATAAAGTGTGCATAAAACATGTAGAAACATCAATAATGTGGCATGGAACATAAGAAATTATCGATACGTCGGAGACGTATCGGCATCCCCAAGCTTAGTTCTCGCTCGTCCCGAGCGGGTAAAACGATAACACAGATAATTTCTGGAGTGACATGCCATCATAACCTTGATCATACTATTTGTAAAGCATATGTAGTGAATGCAGCGATCAAAACAATGGTAATGACATGAGTAAACAATTGAATCATATAGCAAAGACTTTTCATGAATAGCACTTCAAGACACGCATCAATAAGTCTTGCATAAGAGTTAACTCATAAAGCAATAATTCAAAGTAAAAGCATTGAAGCAACACAAAAGAAGATTAAGTTTCAGCGGTTGCTTTCAACTTGTAACATGTATATCTCATGGATATTGTCAACATAGAGTAATATAATAAGTGCAATAAGCAAGTATGTAGGAATCAATGCACAGTTCACACAAGTGTTTGCTTCTTGAGGTGGAGAGAAATAGGTGAACTGACTCAACATTGAAAGTAAAAGAATGGTCCTCATAGAGGAAAAGCATCGATTGCTATATTTGTGCTAGAGCTTTGATTTTGAAAACATGAAACAGATTTGTCAACGGTAGTAATAAAGCATATGCATCATGTAAATTATATCTTATAAGTTGCAAGCCTCATGCATAGTGTACCAATAGTGCCCGCACCTTGTCCTAATTAGTTTGGACTACCTGGATTATCACGAGCAATACATATGCTTTAACCAAGTTTCACAAAGGGGTACCTCTATGCCGCTCGTACAAAGGTCTAAGGAGAAAGCTCACATTGGATTTCTCGCTTTTGATTATTCTCAACTTAGACATCCATACCGGGACAACATAGACAACAGATAATGGACTCCTCTTTTAATGCTTTAGCATTCAACAACAATTAATTCTTTTCTCATTAGAGACTTGAGGATATTTGTCCAAAACTGAAACTTCCACCATGGATCATGGCTTTAGTTAGCGGCCCAATGTTCTTCTCTCACAATATGCATGCTCAAACCATTCAACTCGGTGTAGATCGCCCTTACTTCGGACAAGACGAACATGCATAGCAACTCACATGAAATTCAACAATGAAAAGTTGATGGCGTCCCCAGTAAACATGGTTATCGCACAACAAGCAACTTAATAAGAGATAAAGTGCATAATTACATATTCAATACCACAATAGTTTTTAAGCTATTTGTCCCATGAGCTATATATTGCAAAGGTGAATGATGGAATTTTAAAGGTAGCACTCAAGCAATTTACTTTGGAATGGCGGAAAATACCATGTAGTAGGTAGGTATGGTGGACACAAATGGCATAGTGGTTGGCTCAAGTATTTTAGATGCATGAGAAGTATTCCCTCTCGATACAAGGTTTAGGCTAGCAAGGCTTATTTGAAACAAACACAAGGATGAACCGGTGCAGCAAAACTCACATAAAAGACATATTGAAAACATTATAAGACTCTACACCGTCTTCCTTGTTGTTCAAACTCAATACTAGAAATTATCTAGACCTTAGAGAAACCAAATATGCAAACCAAATTTTAGCATGCTCTATGTATTTCTTCATTAATGGGTGCAAAGCATATGATGCAAGAGCTTGAACATGAGCACAACAATTGCCAAGTATCACATTACCCAAGACATTTATAGCAATTACTACATGTATCATTTTCCAATTCCAACCATATAACAATTTAACGAAGAAGAAACTTCGCCATGAATACTATGAGTAGAAACCAAGGACATACTTGTCCATATGCTACAGCGGAGCGTGTCTCTCTCCCATAAAGTGAATGCTAGGATCCATTTTATTCAAACAAAACAAAAACAAAAACAAACCGACGCTCCAAGAAAAAGCACATAAGATGTGATGGAATAAAAATATAGTTTCAGGGGAGGAACCTGATAATGTTGTCGATGAAGAAGGGGATGCCTTGGGAATCCCCAAGCTTAGACGCTTGAGTCTTCTTGATATATGCAGGGATGAACCACCGGGGCATCCCCAAGCTTAGACTCTTCACTCTTCTTGATCATAGTATATCATCCTCCTCTCTTGACCCTTGAAAACTTCCTCCACACCAAACTCGAAACAAACTCATTAGAGGGTTAGTGCATAATCAAAAACTCACATGTTCAGAGGTGACACAATCATTCTTAACACTTCTGGACATTGCCCAAAGCTACTGGAAGGTAATGGAACAAGGAAATCCACCCAACACAGCGAAAGAAGCAATGCGAAATAAAAGGCAGAATCTGTCAAAACAGAACAGTCCGTAAAGACGAATTTTAAAATGGCACCAGACTTGCTCAGATGAAAATGCCCAAATTGAATGAAAGTTGCGTACATATCTGAGGATCACTCACGTAAATTGGCATAATTTTCTGAGTTACCTACAGAGAATTTTGCCCAGATTCGTGACAGCAAAGAAATCTGTTTCTGCGCAGTAATCCAAATCTAGTATTGACTTTACTATCAAAGACTTTACTTGGCACAATAAAACACTAAACTAAGATAAGGAGAGGTTGCTACAGTATTAAACAACTTCCAAGACACAAATATAAAACAAAGTACTGTGGCAAAATAACACATGGGTTATCTCCCAAGAAGTTCTTTTCTTTATAGCCATTAAGATGGGCTCAGCAGTTTTAATGATGCACTCGCAAGGAATAGTATTTGAAGCAAAAGAAAGCATCAACAGGCAAATACAAAACACATTTAAGCCTAACATGCTTCCTATGAAAGGGAATCTTGTAAAGAAACAAGTTCATGAAGAGCAAAGTAGCAAGTATAGAAAGATAAAACAAGCATAGCTTCAAAAATTTCAGCACATAGAGAGGTGTTTTAGTAACATGAAAATTTCTACAACCATATTTTCCTCTCTCATAATAACTTTCAGTAGCAACATGAGCAAACTCAACAATATAACCATCACATAAAGCATTCTTATCATGAGTCTCATGCATAAAATAATTACTCTCCACATAAGCATAATCAATTTTACTAGTAATAGTGGGAGCAAATTCAACAAAGTAGCTATCATTATTATTCTCATCAAGTGTAGGAGGCATAGTATTATCATCATAAAAATTACTCTCCATAGTAGGTGGCACCAAAAGACCACTATCATTATAATCATCATAAATAGGAGGCAAAGTATCATCAAAGAAAATTTTCTCCTCAATGCTTGGGGGACTAAAAAGATCATGAAAACCATCTTCCCCAAGCTTAGAACTTTCTATATTATTATTAACAATGGTGTTCAAAGCGTTCATACTAATATTACTACCAGCATGCAAATAAGATTCCATAGGTTTTTTAATTTTCGCATCAAACAATCCATGTTTTAAATCAGGAAATAGAAATAGAAGCTCACTCTTGTCCATTATGCCAAACTAGTGTAAACAAGAAACAAAAAGATGCAATTGCAGGATCTAAAGGAAATAGCTTTGAGCACAAACACAATGGCGCCGTGAAAAGTACTTTACCCGGAACCGAAGTATGAGTGCCTTTTACCTTTCCTCCCGGCAACGGCGCCGTAAAAGTGCTTGGCGCGTAGTTGACGAGGGAGGAAAAGTTCTTAGTTGCCGGGCTTGCCAATGTGTGAGTGCCGTTTACCTTCCCTCCCCGGCAACGGCGCCAGAAAATAGCTTGATGTCTACGTTCCCCCTCCTTTCCTGTAGACAGTGTTGGGCCTCCAAGAGCAGAGGTTTGTAGAGCAGCAGCAAGTTTTCCCTTAAGTGGATCACCCAAGGTTTATCGAACTCAGGGAGGAAGAGGTCAAAGATATCCCTCTCATGCAACCCTGCAACCACAAAGCAAGAAGTCTCTTGTGTCCCCAACACACCAAATAGGTGCACTAGTTCGGCGAAGAGATAGTGAAATACAAGTGGTATAAATAAGTATGAGCAGTAGTAACGGTGCCAGACAATAGCTTGCTGGCGTGTAGTTGATGGTGGTAGTATTGCAGCGAGTAGTAACGCAGAGAAACAGTAAACAAGCAGTAGTAACGCAGCAATATTTAGTAACAAGGCCTAGGGATTACACTTTCACTAGTGGACACTCTCAACATTGATCACATAACAGAATAGATAAATGCATACTCTACACTTTTGTTGGATATGAACACATTGCGTAGGATTACACGAACCCTCAATGCCGGAGTTAACAAGCTCCACAATAATGCTCATGTTTTGGTAACCTTTAGTGTAAGATAGATCAAAAGACTAAACCAAGTACTAGCATAGCATGCACACTGTCACCTTCATGCATATGTAGGAGGAATAGATCACATCAATATTATCATAGCAATAGTTAACTTCGCAATCTACAAGAGATCATGATCATAGCATAAACCAAGTACTAACACGGTGCACACACTCGTCACCTTTACACACGTGCAGGAGGAATAGAACTACTTTAATAACTTTGCTAGAGTAGCACATAGATAGTAGTGATACAAAACTCATATGAATCTCAATCATGTAAAGCAGCTCATGAGATCATTGTATTGAAGCACATAGTAGAGAGATTAACCACATAGCTACCGGTACAGCCCCGAGCCTCGATGGAGAACTACTCCCTCCTCATGGGAGCAGCAACGGTGATGAAGATGGCGGTGGAGATGGCAGCGGTGTCGATGGAGGAGCCTTCCGGGGGCACTTCCCCGCTCCGGCAGCGTGCCGGAACAGAGACTCCTGTCCCCCAGATCTTGGTCTCGCGATGGCGGCGGCTCTGGAAGGTTTCTGTGGTTTTCGTCGAACGCATCAGGGTTTTCGATCCAGGGGCTTTATATAGGCGAAGAGGCGGCGCAGGAGGGTCGAAGGGGCGACGACACCATAGGGCGGCGCGGCCAGGGCCTGGGCCGCGCCGGCCTATGGTCTGGGGGCCCAGTGCCCCCCCTCTGGTCCTTCCCGGGTGTTCTGGATGCTTCCGGTGAAAATAGGAACTTTGGCGTTGATTTCGTCCGATTCCGAGAATATTTCGTTACTAGGATTTCTGAAACCAAAAACAGCAGAAAACGAGAACCGGCACTTCGGCATCTTGTTAATAGGTTAGTTCCAGAAAATGCACGAATATGACATAAAGTGTGCATAAAACATGTAGATAACATCAATAATGTGGCATGGAACATAAGAAATTATCGATACGTCGGAGACGTATCACCAGGGCAGGGGCCGCGCCGCCCTATGCTCTGGCTGCCTCGTGGCCCCTCTTCGTTTCGTCTTCGGACTTCTGGAAGCTTCGTGGAAAAATAGGCCCCTGGGCTTTGATTTCGTCCAATTCCGAGAATATTTCCTTACTAGGATTTCGAAACCAATAACAGCAGAAAACAAGCAATCGGCACTTCGGCATCTTGTTAATAGGTTAGTTCCAGTAAAATGCACGAATATGACATAAAGTGTGCATAAAACATGTAGATAACATCAATAATGTGGCATGGAACATAAGAAATTATCGATACGTCGGAGACGTATCAGCATCCCCAAGCTTAGTTCTGCTCGTCCCGAGCAGGTAAAACGATAACACGGATAATTTCTGGAGTGACATGCCATCATAATCTTGATCATACTATTTGTAAAGCATATGTAGTGAATGCAGCGATCAAAACAATGTATATGACATGAGTAAACAAGTGAATCATAAAGCAAAGACTTTTCATGAATAGCACTTCAAGACAAGCATCAATAAGTCTTGCATAAGAGTTAACTCATAAAGCAATAATTCAAAGTAAAGGCATTGAAGCAACACAAAAGAAGATTAAGTTTCAGCGGTTGCTTTCAACTTGTAACATGTATATCTCATGGATATTGTCAACATAGAGTAATATAATAAGTGCAATAAGCAAGTATGTAGGAATGAATGCACAGTTCACACAAGTGTTTGCTTCTTGAGGTGGAGAGAAATAGGTGAACTGACTCAACATTGAAAGTAAAAAATGGTCCTCCATAGAGGAAAAGCATCGATTGCTATATTTGTGCTAGAGCTTTGATTTTGAAAACATGAAACAATTTTTTCAACGGTAGTAATAAAGCATATGCATCATGTAAATTATATCTTATAAGTTGCAAGCCTCATGCATAGTGTACCAATAGTGCCCGCACCTTGTCCTAATTAGCTTGGACTACCTGGATTATCACCGCAATACATATGCTTTAACCAAGTATCATAAAGGGGTACCTCTATGCCGCCTGTACAAAGGTCTAAGGAGAAAGCTCGCATTTGGATTTCTCGCTTTTGATTATTCTCAACTTAGACATCCATACCGGGACAACATAGACAACAGATAATGGACTCCTCTTTTAATGCTTAAGCATTCAACAACAATTAATTCTTTTCTCATTAGAGATTTGAGGATGTTTGTCCAAAACTGAAACTTCCACCATGGATCATGGCTTTAGTTAGCGGCCCAATGTTCTTCTCTAACAATATGCATGCTCAAACCATTCAACTCAGTGTAGATCGCCCTTACTTCCGACAAGACGAACATGCATAGCAACTCACATGAAATTCAACAATGAAAAGTTGATGGCGTCCCCAGTAAACATGGTTATCGCACAACAAGCAACTTAATAAGAGATAAAGTGCATAATTACATATTCAATACCACAATAGTTTTTAAGCTATTTGTCCCATGAGCTATATATTGCAAAGGTGAATGATGGAATTTTAAAGGTAGCACTCAAGCAATTTACTTTGGAATGGCAGAAAATTCCATGTAGTAGGTAGGTATGGTGGACACAAATGGCATAATGGTTGGCTCAAGTATTTTGGATGCATGAGAAGTATTCCCTCTCGATACAAGGTTTAGGCTAGCAAGGCTTATTTGAAACAAACACAAGGATGAACCGGTGCAGCAAAACTCACATAAAAGACATATTGAAAACATTATAAGACTCTACACCGTCTTCCTTGTTGTTCAAACTCAATACTAGAAATTATCTAGACCTTAGAGAAACCAAATATGCAAACCAAATTTTAGCATGCTCTATGTATTTCTTCATTAATGGGTGCAAAGCATATGACGCAAGATCTTAAACATGAGCACAACAATTGCCAAGTATCATATTACCCAAGACATTAATAGCAATTACTACATGTATCATTTTCCAATTCCAACCATATAACAATTTAACGAAGGAGAAACTTCGCCATGAATACTATGAGTAGAAACCAAGGACATACTTGTCCATATGCTACAGCGGAGCGTGTCTCTCTCCCATAAAGTGAATGCTAGGATCCATTTTATTCAAACAAAACAAAAAACAAAAACAAACCGACGCTCCAAGAAAAAGCACATAAGATGTGATGGAATAAAAATATAGTTTCAGGGGAGGAACCTCGATAATGTTGTCGATGAAGAAGGGGATGCCTTGGGCATCCCCAAGCTTAGATGCTTGAGTCTTCTTGATATATGCAGGGGTGAACCACCGGGGCATCCCCAAGCTTAGAGCTTTCACTCTCCTTGATCATGTTGCATCATACTCCTCTCTTGATCCTTGAAAACTTCCTCCACACCAAACTCGAAACAACTCATTAGAGGGTTAGTGCACAATATAAATTAACATATTCAGAGGTGACACAATCATTCTTAACACTTCTGGACATTGCATAATGCTACTGGACATTAGTGGATCAAAGAAATTCATCCAACATAGCAAAAGAGGCAATGCGAAATAAAAGGCAGAATCTGTCAAAACAGAACAGTTCGTATTGACGAATTTTAAAATGGCACCAGACTTGCTCAAATGAAAATGCTCAAATTGAATGAAAGTTGCGTACATATCTGAGGATCATGCACGTAAATTGGCTTAATTTTCTGAGCTACCTACAGGGAGGTGGACCCAGATTCGTGACAGCAATGAAATCTGGAACTGCGCAGTAATCCAAATCTAGTACTTACTTTTCTATCAACGGCTTAACTTGGCACAACAAAACACAAAACTAAGATAAGGAGAGGTTGCTACAGTAGTAAACAACTTCCAAGACACAAAATAAAAACAAAGTACTGTAGGTAAAAACATGGGTTGTCTCCCATAAGCGCTTTTCTTTAACGCCTTTCAGCTAGGCGCAGAAAGTGTATATCAAGTATTATCAAGAGACGAAGCATCAACATCATAATTTGTTCTAATAATAGAATCAAAAGGTAACTTCATTCTCTTTCTAGGGAAGTGTTCCATACCTTTCTTGAGAGGAAATTGATATTTTATATTACCTTCCTTCATATCAATAATAGCACCAACAGTTCGAAGAAAAGGTCTTCCCAATATAATGGGACAAGATGCATTGCATTCAATATCCAAGATAACAAAATCAATGGGAACAAGGTTATTGTTAACGGTAATGCGAACATTATCAACCTTACCCAAAGGTTTCTTTGTAGAATGATCAGCAAGATTAACATCCAAATAACAATTTTTCAGCGGTGGCAAGTCAAGCATATTATAAATTTTCTAAGGCATAACAGAAATACTTGCACCAAGATCACATAAAGCATTACAATCAAAATCTTTAACCTTCATCTTAATGATGGGCTCCCAACCATCTTCTAGCTTTTTAGGAATAGAGGCTTCGCGCTCTAGTTTCTCTTCTCTAGCTTTTATGAGAGCATTTGTAATATGATGTGTAAAAGCCAAATTTATAGCACTAGCATTAGGACTTTTAGCAAGTTTTTGCAAGAACTTTATAACTTCATAGATGTGGCAATCATCAAAATTCAAACCATTATAATCTAAAGCAATGGGATCATCATCCCCAATGTTGGAAAAAATTTCAGCAGCTTTATCGCAGTGCAATTTCAGCAGTATTAGCAGCTTTCGTGCAGTTTCGCGCTTTGCATTAGAAGTGGAAACATTGCTAACACCAATTCTTTTATTAGTATTAGTAGGAGGTGCAGCAACATGTGTAGCATTAGCATTACAAGTGGTGGTAATAGTCCAAACTTTAGCTACATTCTTCTCTTTAGCTAGTTTTTCATTTTCTTCTCTATCCCACCTAGCACGCAGTTCAGCCATTAATCTTATATTCTCATTAATTCTAACTTGAATGGCATTTGCTGTAGTAACAATTTTATTATGATGATTTTCATTAGGCAAAACTTTCGATTTCAAAAGATCAACATCAGCAGCAAGACTATCGACTTTAGAAGCAAGTATATCAATTTTCCCAAGCTTTTCTTCAACAGATTTGTTAAAAGCAGTTTGTGTACTAATAAATTCTTTAAGCATGGCTTCAAGTCCAGGGGGTGAACTCCTATTATTGTTGTAAGAATTCCCATAAGAATTACCATAGCCGTTGCCATTATTATAAGGATATGGCCTATAGTTGTTACTAGAATTGTTCCGGTAAGCATTGTTGTTGAAATTATTATTTTTAATGAAGTTTACATCAACATGTTCTTCTTGTGCAACCAATGAAGCTAATGGAACATTATTAGGATCAATATTAGTCCTATCATTCACAAGCATAGACATAATAGCATCAATCTTATCACTCAAGGAAGAGGTTTCTTCGACAGAATTTACCTTCTTACCTTGTGGAGCTCTTTCCGTGTGCCATTCAGAGTAGTTGATCATCATATTATCAAGAAGCTTTGTTGCTTCACCAAGAGTGATGGACATAAAGGTACCTCCATCAGCTGAATCCAATAAATTCCGCGAAGAAAAATTTAGTCCTGCATAGAAGGTTTGGATGATCATCCAAGTAGTCAGTCCATGGGTTGGGCAATTTTTAACCAAAGATTTCATTCTTTCCCAAGCTTGAGCAACATGTTCAGTATCTAATTGTTTAAAATTCATTATGCTACTCCTCAAAGATATAATTTTAGCAGGGGGATAATATCTACCAATAAAAGCATCCTTGCATTTAGTCCATGAATCAATACTATTCTTAGGCAGAGATAGCAACCAATTTTTAGCTCTTCCTCTTAATGAGAAAGGGAACAATTTTAGTTTAATAATATCACCATCTACATCTTTATATTTTTGCATTTCACATAGTTCAACAAAATTATTAAGATGGGCAGCAGCATCATCGTAACTAACACCTGAAAATTGCTCTCGCATAACAAGATTTAGTAAAGCAGGTTTAATTTCAAAGAATTCTGCTGTAGTAGCAGGTGGAGCAATAGGTGTGCATAAGAAATCATTATTATTTGTGGTTGTGAAGTCACACAACTTAGTATTTTCAGCGTTGGCCATTTTAGAAACAGTAAATAAAACAAACTAGATAAAGTAAATGCAAGTAAACTATTTTTTTTGTGTTTTTGATATAGCAAACAAGATAGCAAATAAAGTAAAACTAGCAACTAATTTTTTTTTGTATTTTGATTTAGTGCAGCAAACAAAGTAGTAAATAAAACTAAGCAAGACAAAAACAAAGTAAAGAGATTGAGAAGTGGAGACTCCCCTTGCAGCGTGTCTTGATCTCCCCGGCAACGGCGCCAGAAATTTACTGCTGGCGTGTAGTTGACGTGGGAGTTAGAAATCTTTGTGGTGTAACTTTTCTTCAGGTCCCCGGCAACGGCGCCAGAAATTTAGCTTGATGACGCGTAAAGCACACGCTCGTTGGGAACCCCAAGTGGAAGGTGTGATGCGTACAGCAGCAAGTTTCCCTCAGTAAGAAACCAAGGTTTATCGAACCAGTAGGAGTCAAGAAGCACGTTGAAGGTTGCTGGCGGCGGGATGTAGTGCGGCGCAACACCAGGGATTCCGGCGCCAGCGTGGAACCTGCACAACACAACCAAAGTACTTTGCCCCAACGAAACAGTGAGGTTGTCAATCTCACCGGCTTGCTGTAACAAAGGATTAACCGTATTGTGTAGAAGATGATTGTTTGCAGAAAACAGTAGAACAAGTATTGCAGTAGATTGTATTTCAGTATAGAGAATTGGACCGGGGTCCACAGTTCACTAGAGGTGTCTCTCCCATAAGACAAACAGCATGTTGGGTGAACAAATTACAGTTGGGCAATTGACAAATAAAGAGAGCATGACCACGCACATACATATTATGATGAGTATTGTGAGATTTAATTGGGCATTACGACAAAGTACATAGACCGCCATCCAACTGCATCTATGCCTAAAAAGTCCACCTTCAGGTTATCATCCGAACCCCCCCAAGTATTAAGTTGCTAACAACGGACAATTGCATTAAGTATTGCGCGTAATGTAACTAGTGACTACATCCTTGAACATAGCACTAATGTTTTATCCCTAGTGGCAACAAAGACATCCATAACCTTAGTGGTTCTTGTCACTCCTCCGCATTCACTGGAGACATGAACCCACTATCGAGCATAAATACTCCCTCTTGGAGTTACTAGCATCAACTTGGCCGCAGCATCTACTAATAACGGAGAGCATGCAAGATCATAAACATCACATAGATATAACTTTGATAATCAACATAACAAGTATTCTCTATTCATCGGATCCCAACAAACGCAACATATAGAATTACAGATAGATGATCTTGATCATGTTAGGCAGCTCACAAGATCCGACAATGATAGCACAATGGGGAGAAGACAACCATCTAGCTACTGCTATGGACCCATAGTCCAGGGGTAGACTACTCACACATCACACCGGAGGCGACCATGGCGGCGTAGAGTCCTCGTGGAGATGATTCCCCTCTCCGGCAGGGTGCCGGAGGCGATCTCCCGGATCCCCCGAGATGGGATCGGCGTTGGCGGCGTCTCTGGAAGGTTTTCCGTATCGTGGCTCTCGGTATCGGGGGTTTCGTCACGGAGGCTTTAAGTAGGCGGAAGGGTAGGTCAAGAGGCGGCGCGAGGTGCCCAGACCATAGGGCCGCGCGGCCAGGGCAGGGGCCGCGCCGCCCTATGCTCTGGCTGCCTCGTGGCCCCTCTTCGTTTCATCTTCGGACTTCTGGAAGCTTCGTGGAAAAATAGGCCCCTGGGCTTTGATTTCGTCCAATTCCGAGAATATTTCCTTACTAGGATTTCTGAAACCAAAAACAGCAGAAAACAGCAATCGGCACTTCGGCATCTTGTTAATAGGTTAGTTCCAGAAAATGCACGAATATGACATAAAGTGTGCATAAAACATGTAGATAACATCAATAATGTGGCATGGAACATAAGAAATTATCGATACGTCGGAGACGTATCAACGGTGTTGAAGACGACGGTAGGCAGCACCGCCCGACTTAGACGGAAGACCACCTGTGATGAAGATCTTGAGCAGTCGCACAGAGCGCTTCCCAAAAACCTAATTCGTCATCTCCCGTACAGGATCACAAAGACGAGCAGTTTCAGAGACCTGCTCTCCCGTTCGCCAGTGCATGCTGGCAGGCATGATGGAGTAGGCTACGATGATGGTGGCGCAAGCATAGAGAGGTGGCAAAACCCTAACTCGTGTATTAGATGTGTTTTTGCGCTAATCGGTCAAGAGATTATGTAACCTCAGGAAACCCTAGGCTACAAACGCGAAGAGGTGTGTCGAGTCGAGCGAGGAGGAGGAGGAGGAGCAGCGCATGTGTACCACTCCTCTTCTCACTCACTTACTAGTGGTGGAACAACCCACCTTATAAGCTGGTTTAACTTCCTTCCAACTTTCCATGTGGGACTAAACTTCACACCTCTTGCCACTCCCTTGTGAGTTGCCAACAACTTAGACTCAAACTCACATGAACCGCCACATATGTGGTCTTTGAGATTTACAGAAAAATCTGAAATCTAATATGAGCCACTCATATGGGTCCAATATTTCAACACACACTTGTGCTTAGACTTTTTGTTGACTTTGGTTGTGCTATTTAAATTCTAATTGCATATTTCCTCAATTACTACCCAATTTGTTAATAATCTTCAGGACTAATGTACTAATAAATGCTAGAAGAAAAAGTTCTCTATGTTTACATCAATCAACCACTACTAGGGAAAAGCCTATAGGTGGAGGCAAGTGGTGCCGGCGCACCACCATAGGCATGCGCCGGTGGAACTTGTTGCCGGCGCACCAAATAAGCGCCGCGCCGGTGATGGCTGCCCACTGCCGGCGCACCTGTTGATCCGACGCGCCGGCGCTATTTCCTGGCAATACCTTGCCCAACTCGGGTCAGGCCCACAAAGCATTGCCGGTGCACCAGCCCAGGAGCGTGCCAGCGGTAATTTACTATTGCCGGCGCGCTCATGGGCTGGTGCGCCAGCAATGCTTCGTGGGCCTGGTCTGGAGCAGATATAGCCGGATGGGCTATATACTGCCGGCGCACCCAGGTCCTGGTGCGCCGGCAGTAACCTGGGACTTATTACAGCCACCAACCAGCACTCACACAAGCCACTACACTCACTCCTCATCCACACAACCCGACCCTTCTCCCAACCCACCTAATTTTTGCCCATTTCTACCCCAACTTTAGCCAATTTGACCAAACAAAATCATATTTTTTGAGCAAATCTTCCCTTCCTACATGCATCTTCCACATACCTATGTAGATCTAGATCTATCTATCGCGCATTGACCGCTCAATCTAGATCTAGTTCTAGATCTAGAAAGTTGGTTTCCATACGCCATTGTCGCGGCGCGTCGTCTCGATCTCATCGACGAATATATCAAACAAATAGGTGATTAATGAACAAATTGAGGAATGAAATCGACGTATGTTGGACATTTGAAGCAAAGCTCTCGTGTGTGGCATATATATATGTTGTGTTTGTGCTTGTGTGTGTTGGCGTTGAAAATGAGTTGCCAACGTTGCGCCGAAATGTTGATTCTTTAAGTTTCCGTTTCGGCACATTTCTGGCGCTCCTATGTCCTACCGTGCAGGAAGGTCATGCCGAAATTTTCCGTGAAAACTACCGACGGACGGATGGTTCTAATCAATTATATAATCTTACCGTGCAGGCGATAATGGTTATCGAGATGAGTGAAAGCGTCGTGATGAGATATCTGAAACACACGATCATCGACATGTATGAAAATAACCGCATGGAGGTATTGTGTCCGTGCTGAAGATGCAAACGAGTGAAATGGTTTGACCCCTATTCAGGCAAATTGCAGGGGCACCTGCTCACTAATGGTTTCATGCATGGACACACTCAATGGATGAGTGATGATGGCACGGAGGTCAATGGGG
This sequence comes from Lolium rigidum, assembly GCF_022539505.1. NCBI lineage: Eukaryota > Viridiplantae > Streptophyta > Magnoliopsida > Poales > Poaceae > Lolium > Lolium rigidum. The sequence continues at coordinate 10,319,339 of NC_061510.1, read as the reverse complement.
TGACGGCAGCAGGTGGTAATGGCCGGCAAGAAGGAGGGCATCATGATATTGATGACGATGAAGATTTTGTCGCACAGGACGATAACCTTGACGACGACGAAGAGGTCCCGCTAGCTTCAGTCGTGCGGGACCCTCACCTTCAAGATCTGCTTCTCGAAAAGACGAAAGGCGCCAAGCGGAAATCAAAGCTTGAGCAACTGGAGATAGACTCGAATACTCCGTTGTACGACTCAGGTCGCGGGTTGGGGGAGTCCCGCTTGAGAGTAGCGCTCGATGTGCTGCAGATGAAGGCGAAACACGGATGGATGGACACAAGCGTCGACGACATTCTGGAATACGTGAAAGATCTCCTTCCTGCCCGGAACACGTGTCCTGGTAGTCTAGCTGAGGCCAAGAGAATCGTGTGCCCTCTCGACTTACCCCACGAAAAGTATCACGCCTGCATCAACGACCGTATCATGTATCGCAAGGAGCACGTGGACAAGACCAAATGTCCTGTGTGTGACGCTGAACGGTACAAGAAAGGGAAGAAGAAAGCTCCTCGGAAAGTTGTGTGGTACTTCCCGCTCGCCCCCCCGGCTTCAACGGTTCTACGCGGATCGCAAGGAAGCAAAGCTCATGCGCTGGCACGCTGAAAGAAAGGAGGAAGTGTTGAATGATGAAGAGCGGATTGAGCACCCAGTGCTGACGCACCCTTCGGATGCAAGCCGATGGAAAGCATTAGACAATGAATTCGGAAGTTTTGGGGCAGATCCCGGAAACATCAGGTTGGGTGCGAGCACGGACGGATTCAATCCGTTCGTAAACCAGTAGCAGCACTCATAGCACATGGCCCGTGTTTGTATGGATCTACAACCTCCCGCCCTGGTTGTGCATGAAGAGGAAGTACATACGGATGAGTATGCTAATTCAAGGGCCGACACAGCCAGGAAACGATATCAACATGTATCTCGAATTATTAAAGGAGGAGCTTGAAACGTTGTGGGCGGAGGAATGGGTAGATACATGGGACGCCGTCTCTGAAGAATATTTCCCTTTGAGAGCTGCGTTGATCACGACGGTGCAGGACTACCTCGGATACGGTTATATTTCGTGTCAGGTGTGCCATGGACACAAGGCATGTGTCAGGTGCATGGAAGAGACGATGTTTTTGCAGCTTGGTAAGGACCCCGGCTCTTCGAAAACAGTTTACATGGGGCATCGAAGGTGGCTACACAAGACTGACCCATGGAGAAAGCGTGGAGATCTGTTCGATGATACAAATGAACCCCGAGGACCTCCACGTAAGAAGAGCGGCGAAGAGATCGATACATTACTGAAAGGTTGGAAGGAGTGCCCTGCGCCGGGAAAGATTCATCAAAAGCCTGGAGAGAAGAAGAAGAAAAAGGAAACGGCGCCGCTCATTGGTGTATGGAAAAGGAGGTCCGTGTTTTGGGACTTGCCGTACTGGAAAATTCTCGATACACCTCACTGCCTTAATGTCATGCATATTACAAAGAACGTGTGCGAGAGCTTGCTTGGAACGCTTCTCAACATGCCGGACCGGACCAAAGATGGGCCGAAAGCAAGACACGACCTGAAAGTTTTGGGCATCAGGGAAGAGCTTTAGATCCCGGCGGCCCAAGAGGGACAGTCGGAGGAGGAGGCGGACGGCGGTCAGAAGCGCAAAAGGATTAAGCAGCCAGACTATTACTGTCCCCCCTCCTGCTTCACTTTTAGTCCGGCTGAGGTCGATCAATTTTTCAATTGCCTTCTAGGAGTCAAAGTGCCCTTCGATTACTCCGGATAATAAGCAGATACATGGACCCCAAGAAACGAAACTTCAGCGGCAAGAAGTCTGATGACTGTCACGTGATGATGACGCAGATTCTTCCGGTTGCAATACGAGGTATAATGGATGACCATGTCCGTGCAATGCTGACTGGGCTCTGTAACTTCTTCGACGTCATAACTCGAAAGTCGATAAGCGTGAAGAAACTCGCAAGGCTCCAGGAAGAGATCGTGGTGACCCTATGTGAGCTTGAGATGTACTTCCCGCCTGCATTCTTTGACGTGATGGTCCATCTGTTGGTCCATATCATGGATGATATCATCAGTCTAGGGCCGGCATTCTTACACAACATGATGCCGTTTGAAAGAATGAATGGGGTCATTAAAGGATACGTTCGTAACAGGTCACATCCGGATGGAAGCATCGTCCGGGGCTGGCTCAGCGAAGAGTGCATCTCTTTCTGCACGAATTATCTAGACATCGAGGACCCTGTTGGTTTGCCTCAAAACAAGCACCTCCGCAGGTTCGAGGGAGTAGGCCACAAAAGTGGAAGGAAGGAACTGCACGTGCACATGTCTGGTCGGACTTCCGACTTTGATAGGGCCAACTTAGTAGCGCTACAACACATTGACTTGATCGATCCTTGGTTGAAAGAGCACAAAACCATGATAGAGAACAATGGCAAGCCGATGATGACGGAAGCGTAAAGATACGAGAGCACAACTCCCTGTTTCGTGCGCCGGTTCAAAGACCACATTGATGCTAATCCCCCACCAATGGATTCTCGACAAGGATAAACTAGTATTGGCCTTGTCACATGGCCCCGCGCCCAACATCATGACTTACCAAGCGTACGATATCAAAGGGTACACATTCTACACGGAAGAAAAAGACAAGAACAAGAGTTTACTGTAACTCGTGGGTAACGATGGATTCCCGGACGGGTGACGTAAAGACTAGATACTACGGAAGAATCGAGGAAATCTGGGAGCTTAGCTACGCTGGGGAGAAAGTGCCGATGTTCCGTATCATATGGGCTAAGAGCGTCACAAAAGAAGACCGGTATTTCACCACCATGTTTCTACCCGAAGCCAACAAATCAAAGTCCACGAACGCCACCACGCAGAATGAGCCATGGGTACTGGCAGAACACATGCACCAATGCTTCTTCATAACCGACCCATCCAGGCCTAGCCGTGTTATCGTGAGGAGAGGCAAGAGGACCATCGTCGGAATGGATGGAGTCGCCAACGAGGAAGACTTCGAAGGACAAGTCGGAGACCCAATGATGGAAGAATCCGAGGATGAAGACACAACATACACCACAAGAAGAAGCAGGAACACGCTACCGAGGTCAGGTCGACCCTTCAAAAGAAGAAGTCACGACACTGGGCTAAATTATTCAACGACGAGCAAGAAAAGCAAGAAGAAAGCGAAACTCTCTTCTCAATCGATGATGTAAAACTTTATTTGCAATCTATAACTCATATTTTGTGTAATTCATAACTACTCATATGGTCATGGCCAATATTTTATGTATGACTAATTAATATTGTTTTTGTCAATATTTTGTGTATGTATATATAACTCATATATATATATATATATATATATATATATATATATATATATATATATATATATATATATCTTCATGTTTTTACATAACTCATGCATATTGCTTCATTTCATCTTGAAAAGATAAGAAAAATAAAATACTACAGTATTTGGGGTAAAAGAAAAGAAACATACAATAAAGAGAAAAGAAATAAATAAATAAATAAACATGTCCCACATCCTTATTGCATACCATGCTAAACACATGTCCCAGGTTACAGCTGTGCTAGCCTTATTGCCGGCGCACCAGGCTTATTAATTCGCCGGGGGTATACTTGTCTTCGACGAACCAGGTATGTGGTGCGCCGGCAATAACCCTGGATCAGTTGTAATTAGGACTTAACTGTTTTCTCCCTTCTTCCTTCTCCCCACACAGCCACATCTCAACCCCCACCGTCGATCGAGCGCCGCCGTTCTGTCGCCACCCCAACTCCCCCTCTCGAGCGCCGCCGTTCTGCGCCCCGCCACCGTCCTCCACCATCCCCTCGACCATCCCCCACCACCTGCCCCGTACGCCGCCGCGGAAGACCCGTGGAGAAGGAGGAGCTGCGCGCCATTGGAGAAGAAGGTTGCCCGCGCGAGGGGACGTCGGCACCGCCGTTGGAGAAGAAGGAGCTGCGCGCCATTGGTGAGCTTCCCTCTCCCCTTCCCTCTTCCCTTCCCTCTCCCCTTCCCTCCCCCTTCCCTCTCTGTTTAGGGTTCTTCCTCATCTCCGGTGACCCAAGCCACCAACATGAATTGCTAGATGCTCTCTGGTTAGGGTTCTTCCTCGTCTCTGGTTAATTGCTAGGGTTAAAGAATGGCATCAGTAAAATTTAATTCGTGTTTAATACCCTGGTTTATTTAGCTAAAATGCAAGAATGGCATCAGTAAAATTTAATTCGTAGTTCATACCCTGGTTCATGGATGATTACCTTTGGTTAACATTGCAAGAAATGCAAATTTTAGCAATTCTCTGGTTTAAAATGAATGATGAAATGATGTTAGCAATTCTCTCGATTCATAAAAAGAACAAGTGTTCTCTCGGTTTGAAAAAAGAAAATAAAATGAATTTGTTATCTCGGTTTGAAATTTAGTTCATTTAGCTAGGCTCCTATTGTTTTATATATTGATCAAAATAAAAATGACCCCGGCAGAGAGCTTCACTATGAGGATTACAATGTAAATGCTACTGGTGGTATTTAGTTCATATAGTTTTGCATTGCATTGCATTCATATGTAAAATGACCCCTGGTTGCATTGCATTCATATAGTTCTCTGGTTTAAAAATGCTACTGCATTTATTCTCTGGATCAATGGATCAAAAAAGAAAGAATGCTACTGGGCTCCTTTGGTTCTGTAAACATAATTTGAGAAGTACAAATACTGGGCCAGATTTCATGTTAACTGTATACATATATTCAGATGTACATGGTTCTCTGGAAATGAATTGGGTTCATTTAAATGCCTAATGAAATGCATTCTCTGGTTCATGCTAATAACAAGAATGAAATGCTAATATACAAAATGAATTGCTGCCAGTGTAGGTGTTGCATGCTCATGCTCATAATTAACATGAATGAAATGCAAAATTGCTTGCTCATGCTCATGCTCCTAACAAGAATGAAATGCAAAAATGCTGCCATAAATTGCTACTGGTTAAAAATGCTCAAGTGTTTGGTTCAAAATGCTCATGCATGCTCACTGGTTGTAAATAAATTTGGTTCAAAATGAAAATGCATCATTACCTACTGCCAAAAAAAGAAAATGAAATAGAGGTTTGGTTCAAAATAGAGGTTTGGTTCAAAATTCATTATCATGTTAAAGGAAAGAGGCAGGAGCTCTGGCATTATTCAATCAAACAGATAGTGCATTCTTTCAATTATCAAGTCCATCATTATGGAGGAGCTCTGGCATTCAATCAAACAGAAGTGCTATTTTAATTTCACATTTTTCTTTAGTAAGAAGCTCATGTGGGCCTTTGTGCTATTTTAATTCATGGTTGGTTTAAGCAATGAGATAAAACTGCTACTGCTTATTGGTCCTGCTGTGGGCATGCTGATGCTCATAACAATAATGAAATGCAAAAAATGCTTGCTCATGCTCATGCTTGCCATAAATTGCTACTGGCTCAAAATGCTGGATCAAAATTCTAGTTTTTGTACAGACTAGAATACATGGTGGATCAAAATTCTCTACTGGCTTGAAAATTAGCAGATGGTTTGCTAAAATGGCAATTGTTTGATTCTTGCATCATTGTCTATCTTGAAGTAGCATTGTCCATTGCTAAAATGGTTTTCTATTTTAATTTCTCTGGTTCACATGTGGGCCTTTGTGCTTTATATCTGAATATGTCTATGGTAAAGTCAGTAGCTTGAATTTGTCTATGGTAAAGTCAGTAGCTTTAATTTGTCTGGTTCACATGTGCTATTTTAATTTCTCTGGTTCAGATGCTATTTCTCTGGTTTGAATTTGTTCTCAGGTTTGAAAAAATAAAATGAAATGCATGCAGTAGATTTGTTTATATGAAATGCAAAATGCAGTAGTTGCTACTGCTGCTATATATGCAGCTTGGTTTTGCTTTCGTCAAAAGCAGCATCAGCTGCTACTATTAGATTTGCTAAATGAAAAGTGCTAGCAGTAACAGTAGCTCAGTGCTACATATCCAGTGATGCCAAGCTTTGAATTTCAAAGTTTGAATGCCAAAAATTGGTTCTCTGGTTTTGGCGATTTAGAAATAACTAAATGATAAATGCTAGCAGTACCAGTAGCTAGTATTAGTAGGTTTAGTTGATAAAGTGGTTCTTCATTTAAATGCCTACTGCCAAGAATTGGTTGATATAATAAAATTCACTATGTTCATTCTCTGGTTTTAAATGGATGCTGTCAAGTGTTCACTATCAATGAAAATTGGTGCTATGTTCATTCTCTGGTTCATTTAAAACAAAATGAAAATTAAGATTTAGAACATTCTCTGGTTGTACACTATTATTTTTATGCTGATGTAAAATGCCACTGTAACGTATATGCTGAAATGCTACTGTAATTTATATGGTGATGGTTATGGTGATGGCATGGTTATGGAGATGGTTATGGTTATGGTTGAGCTCCGGTGAAAATATATATGTTTGCATTTCTGTTACAGGGATTGAGTTGCTATTGAGTGCCGGAATGTCGATTCATTTCCGTTCCGGCAATTCTAGCACTCGGCATGACCAATTTTTAGCAAAGGTCATGCCGAATTTTTCCGTGAATTCTAACTCTTTTTCATCTTCTATTAGTGCAAGCCACCATGGCGTCTCAAGAACAGTTAGAGGAGCACTACAATAGGCACTTCTTTAGGACGGAGGAGGGTGCCGAGGCCGCTGGTGTTGGCGGTGACGAGGACCATGAGATGGAGGATGCCGCTGGGGGTAGTGCCGACGAGCCAAGCGGCAACGAGGCAAGCGGCGCCGCCGGGGGTAGTACCTACGAGCCTAGCGGCGATGAGGCAACCGGCGCCGCCGGGGTGGCGGCGAGACAAGCGGCGACGATCCTAGCGGCGCCGCCGGGAGTACTGCCACCGGGACAAGTGGTTCCAAGAGGCCGCGGAAGGCAAGGCGCCAAAACACGGTCGCCACCGGCAGAGACACAATCAAAGAGGTGGACCCCGCCAGTGGTTCGCCGGTGGAGCCTAAGGATGTTGCCAAGGGGTACGGCAACCAACTGGCATGTATCCTCCGAGAGGTCATCAATCTCAACGAGACGGATCTCCGAGCTGAGAACAAAGCGCATTTGCGAACCCAGCTCATTGCGTGGTTGCACTCACGATACAAGTTCCTAGGCGACTACGCCTCCACTCATGAAACCAAGAACATTGTGAACTCACAAGCCCTCTTGAAGTTCACCAAACACCTCAGCAGCTATAAGTACATGGTGCGGAAGATGATTGCTGACGGCAAATGTTTCGAAGAGGTCCACTCTGCCTTTCCGCATGTCTCCCAGGCGGACTTTGATGCTTTTGTGGCCAATGAAGAGCTACAAGCGACGAAGAATCGCAAGTTGTAGGGGAAGGAAATGCGGGAGCTTAACATCGGCAACCACAACCTTGGGAGCCGTGGGTACGAGGGAAAGGAGCCCTATTGGGCGAAGGAGGACGAGGCGTATGTAAAGGCCGGCATTGAGAACCCCTGGCTCAAGTACAAGGACCCGCTTGAAAGAAGATTCATCATGTCCCGGTACCATAAGAAGAAACTAACCGGGGAACTAGTCACGGACCCCAATGTCGTAACCGACATAATTTGGTTCACGAACGACCAGAAGGTCCTGTCGTTGGAGAAAAAACTGGTAAGCAATTTACCGGTTTTATTAGATCAAGTATCGTTCATATAATAGTAGCAATATTTCTAAATGGTTCACGTTTCTTCCGCATGAAGAAGAAAGACAAAGACTTTCTCAAGGTGACGAAGGCTCCTCGTCACAGGCGTCGAAGGGCAGGGTAGCATGGGACAAGCCTCTCGTACGGGCGCTAAACATCGTCAATGAGCATTCACCTACGAGAAGGCCGCATAGAGGCCGTGTGGCTGGCGCCGGTACAGGCCACAAGCATGATCACTACGGCTTGTCGTCTGCGGCCGATAAAAATGCGCGCATTGAGAGGAAGCAGCGGGAGGCGGAGGAAATGAGGGAGTCAATCCTAGCCCAAGTCCAAGCTGGTTTGGTACCGCAACTCAAAGCTACACTCGTACCTGAAGTCAAAGCTGAAGTCGCCGCTTCAGTTCAAGCAGATTTCAACGCTCTACACGCGTGGTATGAGGGTGGCAAACAAGCCCCCCCCCCCCCGAAAATGCAAGTGGTTAGCTTTGACGGCAGCAACTCGATGGCGCCGCCATCCGCCGGCAATGACAATGTTATAATGGAGACTCCTCTGGCCGCCGGCAATGTCGCTGGTGCTAGGGATTCACCGTCCATGCCGGGTAGCAGCCCCTCCGTCACTTGCACGCCCGCCGCCGCATGTGCCGGCCCGTCGACATTAGCCGAGCTCAATGCCCTCACGGTAATTAACTAATGTGTACATCAAGTTAATATATTAGTTTCATCATCCTTGCCCTCTCTCTAACGCCATACACATGTTCTCGTAGGCGCTCTCAACGCCATGCACCTTCCTGATGAGAGTAAACGACGAACTCAAAGACGTCGCGAGGGGTTCCATCCTTCGGCCCCTGGATAAGAAGTGGCACACACGAGATATGGCGGATGACGTTTACCGGGTTGAAGTGGATCAGGCGTTACCGGGCTATGAGGATTTGTTTCCTCCTAATCAACCGCATGGTGCCGATGATGATAGCCCGTTGAATCTGGCCTCATTGAAGGGTTGGGTACTGCTATGGCCGAAGACCCTAATTCGGATCAACACCTACTCGGGGTCGACGGCAAGCAAAGACAAGCACCTTGCGGCGCCACATGTCAGCGTCCCTCCACGACAGCCCGCCGGCGCCGGTGGTCATCGCCCCACCAGAACGGCCAGCCTGCGCCGCAGGTCGGCGCCCCACCACAACAGCCAGCTGCGTCGAGGCCGAGGAATACGAACGTGAGAACTTCCAATGGGATATTCCTACGTCTTCACAAGTTGTCCATGAGGATGCGCCGGCCTCGAAATATGTGTGCTCCAAGAAGCTGTTCGATTCTCAAGAAACGGCTGAGGAGGAAAATCCTGAGGAGGTCGCCACCGCCGCCGTCAAAAATATGTTGAGCCCAAACACACTCCGTGCTACAGCCAATACAGCGATGGAGGGTCCAGTAGTACAACCCAAGAAGAGGAAGAGGCCAAATAAGAAGGACGCCCAAGACAAGGCGGCGACCAAATCCAAGGACAAGGTCCCACTCCTTGACAAGTTGCCAAACAATTGGCGACCTCTGCATCACTTGGGTGAACCGATGCTGCCGGAGCATGTCGTGAAGAAACTCACCCCGAATATGAGGAGCTTGCATGAGACTGTCAGGCATGTGGAGAACCTTCTTCTCAAATCAAAAGATCCTGGTTACCCTCTCTTCGTGGTGAAGGTGCCAATTGGCATGAACTTCGTCGAGAAGTACCCCGCGGACTTGTGCTTCATCCGGTTCAACGACATCTTTAGCATCTATCGCATGCAAGCGCTCCACTTTAGTGTGGTTCGCCTAGTTGCTCTTAGCTTTTCTTCCCAGATTGTTAAGGAGGGGACGCCGACCATCGCGATAATGGACCCCTTCTATATGCGGGAGAGCATCATCTGCAACGCTGGGGATCGGGCGATTGCCACCCAGCAGGTCGAGGATTTCATGCTGGCGAACATTAAAAAGGGCTCCATTCTCATCCCTTACTTCCCCGAGTAAGTAATCACTCGCTAGTCCCCCATTACCATTCTATCCTATATCTCCATTTGCATTTCCAAAGGTTAATCCGTGTGTTTTCCGCAGAGATAAGTTCTGCACCCTCATCGTCGTGCACCCGCAACACTCGCATGCAGTCTATCTCGACTCGGGTAGGGACCACAAGAAAGACTACACCCACATCAAGGCCCTTCTCAATGATGCTCTCACCGGCTTCGCCAACAAGGCAGGCCCCCTCAAAGTAGAGAGGAAATCCCGAGGAGGCTTGGTCTTAACCCACACAACCAACTTCCCCGCCTCGTGCAAGCCGACGCAAGACAATGGGATGGACGCGTGGTACGCCATCCTTCGGATGCGAGGAGTACATAAAGTACGCAGATGACATGTTGCTGCCAGAGAATCTCAGAAACAGGTTTGCAAACATGGCGGATGTCCCTGATAGAGAGATTATAAAGAACTGGGGTCGCATCCAGCAGTTCATTTGCACGATAATCCTGCAGGATGTCAACGGTAGGTCTGGCTAGTTCTTCTACGGCTACGGTCTACCACCTAATGACGAGATAGAACTCCGCTTGGAGATGTCGCGTGATGAGGGGCCGTTCAACTCGCTTGAGGGCTGCCGTCCATTCCCCCCTAGGCGTACAACCTGATCCTACGACGGGAACACTTGCTAAAGCTTGAACGATATGTCCTTGAACTTCCGTATTGTAATAATTGCTATATATTCCCATAGAATCGACTTGTTGCTTTTATTTAGTTGTATGAATGTGCATGTGAACATGTGTCTATAGTTTCATTTACTTTGCTATATATTTCAAGATTATGGCGTAGATAGCTTAATAATTATTTGCATTTACTCGACCACTACTTGCCTCGTATTTGGAGTTCGCCGATGATTAGAATGTTCGGTCACTCGTACACTCGGGGGTGGAGCCATTGAGCCTTGGTGCGACGGCCACAAGTATCAATCTCTTGTGCATCCTACCTAGCCTCACTGACTCCATCCCTGGATGTTAATATTTGTTTCGATCGACAAAGTATGAGGCACGCTATTTAATTCGTACTACTTGTCTTTTATTTGGAGTTCGCCGATGATTAGAATGCTCGGTCACTCGTACACTCGGGGGTGGAGCCAGTGAGCCTTGGTGCGACGGCCACAAGTATCAATCTACTGTGCATCCTACCTAGCCTCACTGACTCCATCCCTGGATGTTAATATTTGTTTCGACCGACAAAGTATGAGGCACGCTATTTAATTCGTACTACTTGTCTTTTATTTGAGTTCGCACTTTTTAATTGCATTGGCCGATGATTAAAATGTTCGGTCACTTGTACACTCCGGGGTGGAGCTAGTGAGGCTTGGTGTGATGGCCACAAATATCAATCTATTGTGCATCCTACCTAGCCTCGCTGACCCCATCCCTGTATGTTATTATTTATTTCGACCAACAAAGTATGAGACACATGCTATTTAGTTCATACTACTTGTCTCTTATTTGAGTTGGCACTTGTTCATTGCATTGGTACTAACGTTTTACTTGTCTTGTGAATGGAGATGCCGACGATATATGTCGTGTACAAGGGAGGGTTCCCGGAGTCTACGACGACCGGGAGGACCGCTCGGAGACAGGTGCACCGTTTCAGCCGGCAACAGCTACAAGGGATACCCCACTAGGGTGGAGGCGGAAGGAAGATACGCCCGTTATCTAGCGGGAGAGATGAGGGACATGAGGAGGAACCGGATGAAGACCATGGCCTTCGTGATGATGGTCATCATGACCATGTTGGTCATGTTCTATGTGATTGTAGTTTAGGTTAGGACCTACATTGTGAGGTGTATGACGATACTTGTGACGACTATGTACCGAGACTTCTAACTTTGTGAAACTTCGTCGTTCGGTGTTGCATATGCACATGTGTTGTATGAATCAACACATTCCGAAACGAGACTTGCGTATTTGTGTATTGATACCGAAATGAAACTTGGCTCTCTATATGCTTCTCATATTGCATGTACTGCTGTCTAAATATCTATTGTATTTCATGGATTGTGAATGTATTGTAATATGCTGGAAAATGCTGTAAAATTTGAAATTTCGGATTATACCGCCGGCGCACCTCTACCCCCTTCTGCCGGCGCACAGCGACGCGCCACTGCTGACAGCATCTACTGCCGGCGCAGCACCACGTGCGCCAGAGCTACAACTCATTGCCGGCGAACACAGACAAGTGCGCCGGCAATAACTGAGCTACCGTCGGCGCACAGGCTGGTGCGCCGGCAATAGCCAGTTATCACCGGCCTGTTCACACCGGCGGGCTCCAGTGCGCCGGCAGAAGCCCAAATAGGTGCGCCGGCAGTAAGGGTTTTCCTAGTAGTGAACATGTATTTTCTGAGCAATCAACATGCATTTTCCCAAGAAGATAAAATCCAAGAAGTTTCCACATAAGTTTCTAGAGCAATGACGCATAAAGAACACGTCAGGGCCAGGGTTGCAAAATATTTGAATTTTTGAATGTTCTACTCTCGTGAAATATTGGAAAATAGATACAATATAGTTAAATTAAGAACAGCATTTTAGCCGGCACCTTTAAATTTTAGTTGAAAGTTAGTCGAAATTAGTTCAAAGTGAAAAGGGTTCTAACTTTAGGATGTGCACATTTGAGTTAACATCTTCGAATAAATTTCGGGGAAAATCTCCAAATCTTAAGAGAAAGCTCTTGAATATAGTTCTGAGTTTGAAGGGAAGTTGCCTAATTTACTTCAGTGTCTAAAAACTAGTGGGAATTTCGCTGGACTGTTAGCGCGTTGAATAACGGTCGCCACAGAACAGAGATACTTAGCATCTCCCCTTTGATTGTACATTTGTAACTCTAGAGCCATTAGGGTTTGTCAGAATTTATTTTTACAACTGTATTATAGGTGAAATCCTGCGGTGTAAATTTTATATAACTGATAAAAGAAGCGTACAAAGGTTCCCAAGCAGTTTGGCAAGAAATTAATCGGACAAGGCAGAATATGCACTTATCAGGATCAATATGACATGTCTCAACAGTAGGGTATTGAAGCTGATTTCCATGCTTGTGTCTATCCGAACTTCAGGTCTGCAAGCATGTAGACTATATACACACCAGCTATACCTATGCACACTACTGTATCACAATTTGTGGGTGCAGAGAAAAAGAAAACACTGGTACCAGTAGTACTATTCAATATCGAGTATGTCGTCCCCGCGACCGTCTTCATGTCATCCAACTCAGTGGTGTGCGCCGCCACTACCGCCGGCGCCTTGTCTCGGCGGGCCAGGACGCGTGGGTGCGGCCAATAGATTCTGGACCGGTCTAGGAGGAGCCCCCGGTCTTGCCACCGTCCCCATCAGCTTGGGGGACGGGAGAGAGAAGTCGTCAATGGCCCCGCCTTGGCCGCCGGTGCCTTCCGCCGAGGCCACGTACTGCCGCAGCTGGGGGAGGATCGTGGGCGATGCAGGGGACGCCATAGCTGCGGGTCGCTAGCTAGCTGTCGATCCGATCGAGCTCAAGCTTTCGGTGATGGAGATCGAGATGGAGAGCAAGGATCGGCGTTCTCACTGTCCTCCAGATGGGATATCCTGCTTCTTCGAGTTGGTTGATGGATCCATTGGTGCGGTTGATGAGCTCTACTTATAGGGTGAGGGGGCGTCGAGCGACAAGTCACAAAGGTGGAACAAGACCGGTCTACCAGGTGGACCAGGCTAGTCGCAGACCTGGTCTGTGTCATGCAAACAGAGCATGCGCGAGGAATACTGGTCTCCAGTTAACAGAGAATGGCTACGAGATCGTCCATGGATTTTGATTGATTCAATCCAAGGCACACATCAATGGCGCAGGGTGCATTGCTGCGTACGTTGCGCTATGCCCGAGCGGCCAAAGTGCGATAAAAGCATCTCTAGCAGATACCCATCCGAAACCCTAAACTTGAGATGATGTGTTAAATGCATCGGCCATTTTCGAGTGAGAATATTAAGCCGCAGAACAGATACTCTATCTGGAACCCTAAACACGATTTCTCAAATTTTGCGCGAGAATTTCAACCCAAATAATTTACAAAGATTTGCAAAATACGAAATTCTACATTGATTTGTAGCTAGCCCAGGATTTATCTACACTAGTTGAATGCCCGTGTGTTGCCACGGCATGTCGATTTCTTTTTCTTGTCATATATCTCACATATCTAGACACAATACACGAAAATATTTACACTTTCAAAAATCTAGCCACATACTATTGTAAAATCTTAAGATTCCTCAGTTGACTTCGAATGTATCTCGATAAAAGCTATAATTCTACATCGTGTGTATAGAAATCGAAAAGCCAATTAGTTACCTCTTATCAGCCAACATCTACACCATGTGATACGCTTAAGATCTACTACATAATTGCAGTTACACACGATGCTTGCCATCATAGTTTTGACAAGTTTGAAAACCAGAATTACAAATCCCAAATTTCATGTTTTACAAGTCTGTTGTAATACATAAAAATCCTTGTTTTCAAGAGAAAGCAAATTGTACTTATACTTGACGGTTTATATCACATATAGTCACTGTGCCATCGGTCTCATATATGAAGCCTCTCTGGCTGTTCTCCCCTTCGCATCAGAGTCTACACTTTGTTAATGAATCCATGCATAAATGAAGAATTCTGAAACGCGTTACAAATTTCCAAAGCTACATAATTATCAAGTTATATTACTTTAGGATTGGTGAACTCAAGTAGGTTTTGCAACAGAATTCGCTGAACATGAAGAAATTATCTCCAAACGGTTTGTTCTAGACTATGCATAGTCAATCATATAGCACTCAAGTTGCACAAATAAATGAAACTGGAAAGTTGCAAACATGAAAGTTTACTGCAATAATCATCAAGGCACGACAAATATAGAACTCATGGATATAGTATATACGTTCTGGAGAATCAAATAATTATTTGCTTTTGTTAATAGAAAAAAGTGCCCATGTTGAAAATGGATGTCAGTATCAATTAGAAATGGTATTGGTTACATTTTCTAGCATTGTGAGTGAAAGATTATGGGCTAAGTTAACTTACATCTGTGAAAAAAAAACCATGAAAGTATATCCTTTACCACAATAAATAAGAACATGTAATCTACAACATAATTCCTACTGAATATCAAGAAGATGTAATATACAACACAAATGCTCAACAAATCATCAAATACCTCTCTAGACAGTCATGAGTTGATCAGGTAACCTTGCTAGCATGAATACCGTTCTCCAACCAGCAAATGAAAAGCAAACTGCTAAGCTTTGCTCTTTGTAACGGGAAGAACCTTGCCCAAAAAATATTACCTTCTATGGCATGATCAATGTTCCCTAGATAATATAAAGCATCATCATAATTCTCAGCTATCTCACGTATACATGTGATAGCACTAAAGTAATACTAAACAAAACAACTGAAAATAACAGTTAAGAAAGTGAATGGCCGTATATAACGAGCAGCTGTATATAAAAATTGCACTGAGGTTAATCATGTTCGTTTGTAACGTCATTTTCCCTAAAAAAATGTGCACATAAACTTGCAAGAAATTAAAAGTGAACACGAAATTGAGTCAGTGGGCTCAAACTGGTGGATAGCCTAATCTGATGGCAGTTATCAAAGGCATCTTCCATATCATCTGTCTTCAGGCAAATTACTCCACAAGATATTGCACCGTGAGGTGTGTGTGTCCTTTCAGAGATGCCCACCTTGGAAACTGTAACATGGAATCACAGTCAGCATAGCAACATTTGTATTAATAATAACACATTGCACGAGAGTAGAAACTACAACACATCTGGTTAGTGGGAGTTATGACTGAAAATGATACATGAATCCTACAAGAGGCACTGGATCTCCAAATCACTAATATTATTCCAACCAAAACCGCATACTGATACTATCATGTCAAAACTGAAAATTACTTCTCTTACTAATCAAATGAAATGGCATAAACGGTTCCAGAATCTTCATTAATGGACCAAACACATGTATTTTAGATATGCTAATTTTCACAACATGAAGTGCATATAACCATCCAAAAATAGGACTCGACTCTAGATCTCTCAACAAAAATGAACTCAACATGTATTATCCATGAATATATTCACAAATGAGTGCAAACATACTTAAGTAGCTCCACATGCTTTTTTCAGTCATTCAAAAATGCACAAAAATAGTAGGTCGTTAGTATGTTATGAACCAAGGTCACCAGTCAAATCCAAGGAACCACTATTCTAAATTTAGGGCCATTCAATACTAACATTAGAGGCAACAATATTCCACGCAAGAAAGTTGTAACACTAAACTTGCAAGTCGCAACTATGGAAGCTATTAATTTCGAAACCCCAACTGACCATCTAGTCTCTCGGGTTGTCTCGCTGTTCTGGAGCACCTCCTCGATGGAGATCAGCTCTTGGGCTGCATGCAGTCATCATCCACAACAATTGGGTCGTATGAACATTGAAGTGTTGCAGGTAAAATGGAAAAAAAAGAAAATCGAAGCTGGATGCTGGAACACTTGCCTCAGCTTGATCTCTAAGTTGTCATTCCCCATCTCTGTGAACATTTCTAGGATTTGCAAATTTTGAATATTTTATTGGGTTACTGGTACTGAAAGAACCTTGTGCTTCTTGTCCACAGTATCTTCCCGAAGTTGGTCAGGTACTTACTTCTCCACGATTCTTGGCAGCCAAGAAGCGAGCCACTGATTGCATCTTTGCGATCAGTTTCAATGAAAACGTATCCCTGGAAACATAAAGAATGTGCAGAGAACAAAATCGCTTATTAGCTTCACACGGGGCAAATTTCAGTTAAAGTACAATACATAGCCTTTTGTGCAGGTATGACCTTCATTTTATCTTAACAGGGAGATACAACCATCACATGAATAGCTCAACATGGTGACAGTGTTGATGGAAATACTAATTGAAATGCACAAAAAATATGCAGCTCTTGCTCGAATTATGTTAACAGTGATAAAATTGGCCGTGGATAATTTTAATTGTAGTGTGAGAAGCATATTGTATTACTCAGTAAGCACAACAAAACACATGTGTAAAACTGAAACTATTTGAAAAAATAAAACTTACTGCTACCAGAACTTACGGTGAGCTACATGCAAAAATCCATATCACTCAATTTTTTTATTTCTCAAGTTCTATTGACACCCTCATTGAAACCATGGGGAACACTGAAAGTTCGTTATATATACATGTACGTGTTGATCGAAAATAAAAACTTGGAGTTGATTAAAGTAGTAACTTACACGGTATATTTTTAATATGTAACCAACATCTTAATAGCCCAGCCCGTTCAGAGGAATTAGCACCCCAAACTGATCCAAATTAAGGACACATCAATTAGCACCCATCCCGTTCAGAGGAATTAGCAAGAAGGACATCAATTAGCACCCAGCCCATTCAGAGGAAATAGCAAGAACAAGAAAACCCAAGGCTCGACTCCTCTACGGTCATCTTCCCCACTTCTCTTTTCTGGCATCTAGAAAGAAAAAAATAACAGGTGCTAGTCAAATCAAAAATATATTCAGTCTCCTTGCGCAGAACAAGGAGGCGTAGATCCCTTGAGGTCGGTCTACCATGGTGACGCGGTGGAGGAGGTGAGTGCCGTGTCCACGATGGCTATGGGGGCTCCCAAAAGCGGCCGTCCTGAGCGTGGCTCCTCTCCCGTGTGGTCTTGTTGGATCTCCTAGAGGCAGCACCAGAGGAAGGCGATGAACGAGCTTAGGAGGTGGAGTACTGGAGAGGCTAAGGAGGGGTGGGAGGGGCCGGTGCGGAGTTTACCAGATCTACACCATTCGTGTTGCCATCTCCGTGGATCCGCCGCCGAGATGGACGACAGGCCAGCCTACGCACCACGTCCCTCCGCTCGGGCCGCTCGGCCACGCAGCGACGCCACTGCCACGACCATCATAAGCACACGCGCAATCATCCTGTTGCAGCTGGGGCGGGGGAGAGATGTGAGCGGCGGCGGCTGGGGAGAGAGGAGGCAGCGGGACCCTGTGCTAGGGTTCCATGGGAGGATCGGGCATGTAGCTTTCTTTTGCGTTGGTTGGATCGTTGATTTTCACTTATCGGTGGCAGAGAACCGTAAATACACAAGCCAACTACTATCATGCCATCGGATGCAGATTGAGCGGTCAGGATGTTCCCAATCTCCTTCACCAAACGTACGTACGACCAACTGGAATCTCTACTACTTAAAAAGTTTAAACTGTTTCCGTATTCTGCCCAATACGTCAATTCCTCTGTCCGTTCGTCGTCGTCCATCCCACGTCCCACCGACCGCACGACGACCACATGGGCCAGGCCCATCTTATCCAACCATCTCCTCACCATGTCGATTAAATCGTTCGTTCCCAGGCCAGTATGCTAGGGTTCCGCCCCGCCGTCGCTGCTCATTCCTACTGCTATCCGCCGCATCCTGCAGATTGTATCCTTCACCGGCGGAGAAATCGCTGACCACGCCTTTTCTAGAACCAACCATGGACTCATGAGTCCCGTCCGTGGACGTGCGGATGCACCTGCGGGCCACCTGCCCGCCGCGCACGCCTCGGACAGGAGCACCACCGCCCTCACTTCCCTCCGCTCCCTTGCCAGCGCTGGGCAACCGCAGGTCGAGCCTTGGACTGGGTCGAGAACATCTCGCGCCGGCGACGGAACATGATGTCGCAGCCCCCAAGGCACATACACGGGTCCGCTACTGAAGCGTACGAGCGCGGCTGCAACTCTCGAGCACGCGAGCGGGGGAATACGCAGGCGATCGCACCAGCTGGTGCCTCCTCCCTGCTTGTTGGCCGGCCGTGGGCGACCAGCGGCGTCGGCTTGCTCATCAAAATTGTATCCCGAGCACCTGTCGCCGACAAATCCTCCGCCCAAGACCTGCGCGGCTCCGCATCGGCAGCCTTGCTGCGTGCGATTTCGGCGTCTCGCCCAGCCTAGCCGGCATTCACCTCCATCTTCGGGGAGAGGAGTCTGAGGGGTACTGTCCCGCCCCGATTTGTCTGCGTCGGGGAGATAGAGGGGGTGGAGAAATTAGAGGAGAGGAAGTGAGTAGGAGCAGTGGTGATGGGCAGGGAAGCTGTCGCTGGTGGTCACATGATCCTCTTCGCCGTGACTTGCCCCTCTCCTTTGCATGTCGTCTTGGTTTTCAGACTTTCATACAGGATGCAATCCATCCGATCAAAAGACCACGATCCAGTCCAGCATCTTCCCAATTCATTTCCTTCTTCTTTCCATGTCCCCGTGAATCAAGTCTGCAATTGATCTGAAAAAAAGTTCACCAGCCCATTCTCCTCAGATTTAAGGTTCTGAACTCACAACAATTTAGCATCTCCTTTCTATCAGTCTCACCAGGAAGGATCGGGTATATTGACGGCAGAGCTAGCCGCCATCGTTGCACAGAGGCTGTGGAATGGAGGATCTGCAACGGGCTGGTGGTGCACGGTAAATCTGCATATTCTTTTGAAGTATCTCCAGATTCACACTATTCTGCTCACATGTTATTGACATTTTTTTTACTGTTGGGTCTCAAAAGGAAAATACCCTTTTCTAAATGAGCAACCAAATACCACCTACCATATATTTTTTTACTCTATAAAGGCATATGTCCAGCTTAATTTCTTGAACATTAGAAATAAATGACTAGCTTCATTTTGTGTGGGACAATCAATTTTTTTCTACAACTGAAAGGGAAAGAAAAACAATTTTAGTGAGATGCATACATAGTTCATTTGGATGGTCTTCTTTTTGTCAGGTTACTATGGAGCTCTTCTGAGCGTGAACAGATGAAGACATATCTAGATGACTTGCTTCCCTGGATTCCAGTGGAGTTAAAATTTGATTAGCCGAGTTGTTCATACATTCCGGGTGGAAGAAAAATCCTAGAAGCCAAATTGTGCATCATCATAGGTAAATCTGCATATTATTTTGAAGCATCTCCAGATTCACACTATTCTGCTCACATGATCATCGCATTTTTGTGTACAAATGGCTATTTGCACTTGCGTTCAATAGCTATTATAATTTATTCTATTCACGATATGATCTTCCTTAGCTAGATTTCCTTGTAGTTATTATTTCTGTACATGGACTAAATTCTTAGTTATAAGTGTTGTCCTTTTTGCTCTTTTGCTTATACAATGATGCCAATTTTGGGTAGGTACAGTAAACTTTCATGCCATTTATCCCTTGCACTCTTATGCTTATTTCAAGTGTGTTTTATGTTCCTTTGTAACATAATAAAAATTTGAGTCTGGTACACATCTGTGTTTGGTATGCCAAGGAAGACAACCCCACTTGATACACATCTGAGTCTTGTATGCCAAGGAAGACAACTAGCGGAATCCTATCATCTTCATCTTTACTATGTGTCCTATACTTATATATGTTTTAAGGACATTTACTGTTTTGAGGACGCCGTGGCCATGGGTTTGTGTGATGGACACTAGCGGGTTGCCATGTGTGAAGGAGACGCGGAGGTCTTTCACCTCTTAGTTGTGTTAGGTAATTTTTTTACCCTTTCTGAAGTTTAAGAGGTGCTACAAAATATAGTGAGAGCATTCATGTCCACATTGAAACCAGTGAAAGGTGCGATTTTGGTGTGAAGCTAAGATAGCTTGTTTAAAATCCTTAGTTCTGGTGGAGATGGTTGTGTTTGTGTTAGATGGTATATAACCTGAATGCATGGTTTTTCCCTATTTGGTAGAAATTTCTTGCATTTTCCTAGAGCTTGTAATTTGTACTCATGTTCATTTCACATAATTCGGTGCTTGTGTTAAAATTTGTGTCTGATTATGATCTTAATATCCAGATAACAAACCAATAATCAATGTGGCCGCTACCTGTGATGAGCATGATGGCTTAGCCGTACGGCGCGATGATCAGACCGTTTCACTACAACAAGACATGTAATTCTCATGCTTCTTTTATTGTTGCTTTATTTCTTGGCTCTGTCGACTGCTTTATTTTTTTGGCCGTCGGTGCAATTTTGTTTGAGCTTTTCAACTTGTCTGCACTATTCCGTGGTGAAACGTATATATTGACCAATATTTTTTTGTAGCATAAACCTTTACGTTTTTTGAGCTTATTGCTTTGTTCAAGTTTATTTACCTTTACATTTAAGTTGTCAACCTTTATCCTAAATTTAAATGTGATCATTGTTTTTTAGCAATGAATATAATGGATCATGACATTGTAGGCATATACGACATATTTGCTCAGGGGTCTCGATGCTACTATGTTAGGGTTTTTCTTTCATGGTGAGAAATGTGTACAGGTGTTACTCCCTCTGATCCATATTACATTCCGTGGTTTCAGTTAAAATTTGAACTAAAACACGACAAATATTATGGAGGGGTAGTTTTTCTTTTTAATGACATGTCATTAAGTTTACATGTATCTTTTTTTTATCTGAGTTTACATGTATCCTTTACAAAAATGATTATGTTGCACATTCTTACATTGAAGTGCGCGTTGTTTTAGGTCACTCACGAGTTGCTGGAGGAGATGTTGGCGACTCTGGTTCCGTTGGATAAAGACCAGGGTTGTGCTATACTGATATTTAGCTAGGCCACCATGGATGGGGTGACCATAGTACTGGTGTTAGCTGCAAGTCAGGGTGGGCATAAAAACCGTGAAACCGAAAACCGAACCGAAGCCGAAACCGAACTAACCGAAATATCGGTTTTTCCATTAACCGCTATTTTTTCGGTTTCCATTTATACTAACCGAATTAAATTTGGTAGAATTCGGTTAGCCCCACCAACCGAACAAGACTGAATAGACCGAATTAAGTAACCTACCATCAATTTGTGCATAAACTGATCATTCCATAGAAGCCCAATTACGTTTGATGATCCAAAAATTGTTCATTCAATGTATGACTTTGGTCTTTGATGTACTAGCTTTTTCTGAATATAGCGTGAAGCCTGCATAATAGAACATGTCACTCGAAGTCTTAGCTACCCTTTTTAATCGCTCACGAGTGATGCACCTGTACCACGAGTGTCGCAGCCTACCAAATAGCATCCCTCCATGATTGGTGCTCATTTGTTGATTTCTTGCGCAGTTGATGCTTTTTGTGTTGATATGTCAATCATTATTTGCTTTCTTCGGTAATACCTACTATTTGTTCAAGTGAGTAGGTTCATTCGGTTTTAACCGAAAACCAAACCGAATTTGTCGGTTAACCGAATCTTCGGTTTTCTAAATTTTCATGCCAATTTCGGTTACCATTTTTGAAAACCGAATTTGTTCAAAAACCGCAAAAACCGAACCGAAATTTCGGTTAAAACCGAATGCCCACCCTGAGCTGCAAGTGCTAAACATCAGATCTTGTTCACGATAGAAGTGTGGACATGTGTTGACATGTGTTTTTTATATTTCTTTCTAATGTTATTCTCTTTCTGTTATGAAATTTTATCATCTCAGGACTCCAGCTTATTTTGTTTTGGCGTTGATATTCCTGTGAACTATTAATAGATTTCGAAATGTAAAGTTAATTAATTGATGTATATCTGAGTCTGCTTCCAGAAGTACAAGATTACATGCTTTACTAGAAATAGTAGACATTTAGTTCATGTGCATTTTTCAATCACAGATTTCCTATGCAGATTTTCTTTTGATGATTAATCATCACTAAGGGTTTTCTGTTGCAAATGTTACATCATCGCTAAAGAATTTCCACAACGTATACTGTTTTATGCAGGTGCCAGTGTCACAAGTACACCCACCACCGTTTAGTGGGAAGTAGTTTTCACATCAACAATTGTGTTGTATTGACATACAAAGTTAATTGGTTGGTAATTCAACGATTGTATGTCCAGTCAAGAGAACATGAAGCTGTAGCTTTTTTGTGTAGTAAATAAATGATTGGCCCATGTTGTTTCAGTTTTTATAGGAGATTAGGAGCCAGGGTTCTTTGGTAGAGTCCACCGCAACAGAGGTGCTAAGGGCATCTCCAACGGGGCGACGCATTTCGGACGCCGTCACGTCCATTTGCGTCGGTCAAAATGGTCGAAATCGTCCGCGCGTCCGTTTGCGTCGGGTGGCTTCAGCGGCACGACGCATACATAAAGTTATAATTTACACTAATAAAAAACATAAAAAGGCCATAAAGGCGTGGTAAAAGTAGGGACTGCTTACTGGTCGTCGATGCTGACGTGGTCGATGAACTCCGGTGTCGGCCATGGAAACTGGTACGCCGGAGGTGGAGGAGGTAGGGCAGGCTGCGGCAACTGCGGTCAGGCAGGCCGTCGCCTGCGCAGGAGGCTGTGGTGAAGGTGGTCAGGGATCCCAGGACGGAGCAGCAGCCGGAGCGCGGTCCTTGGAACGCGTCGGCGTGGCTGGAGGAGTCGCCGGCCTCCCCTGCGCGAGCGCGGACTCGCAGTGCTGGATTGTGAGCCTGTCCCACAAAGCGAGCTCGTTGAGCTCGTCGAGCTCGCTGTTGGCCAGTGCCATGGCAATGGCCTCCTCCTCGGTATTGTCCGGCGGCTGGGTCTCCGGATCCCACGCCGGCCCACCGTCGTCGTGGTCGTACTCTGCCATGCTCGCGTCCTCGTCCGCGTCGTCCTGGTCGTTCTCTTCTTCTTCCGCGGCGATCTCGCGGTCGAAGTAGGCGACGTCGCCGAGGTAGCCAGCGCGGCGGCACGGTCGAACTCCCACGTCCTGAAAGAGATCCAGTTGTAGGAATTGAGCGCGTACGTCTGATCTTCCCGGAGATCCGGCGGCAAGATCGCTCGGCGGCGGCGCACGTCGTCCCGCCGCTCTCGGCCCTCGCGCGGCACGGGGGGGCGGCATGCGCCTCGAGTTGAGGTACCAGCCCCCTCCAGGAAGGTTTGCGTGCGGTCATGGTACCGGCCATTTTTCCTCCGAAAGCCGATGCGAGAGCTCGATGCGGACGTACCGCCCGACCCGTGGCTTCTTGCCGGACCGCGAGCCGCTAGCCTCGTGGTCGTTCTTGGTCTTGCGGAACGGCCAGCATTTCTTCCCCATAGCGTCGGTCGGGTGGATAGTGTGGGCTCTGGCAATGGTGTGGTCGGGTAAATGGGCGCCAGCATCGTCCCTTTAAGAGGCTCGGACGCCATCTCTCCTTCAATGTCCTGCCACTGCGACGCCACCCAGCTACACACGCTCGCGGAAGACGAGGTGCGCCATTAACGCGGCCCTAGAAAGGCTGCAGCATGCCGCCCGTAACAAAAACCGCAGAAGTCGAAGAAGTTGTGCCCCACCAGGCGGGCCCGTGCGAGGATCGGGCGGACGACCGCTGTGTCCGCACAGCGTCCGCAGAGACGCAAACCTGACACATATTTGGGCCACGTTTACGTCGCCGCGGATGGCCGGTCACTATGCGTCGTCCCGCTGAAGGTGGTACCAGACGCATTTTCTGCCCGAGCGGACGGAAACGGTCGCTCAGCGTCCGTTTGCGTTGCCCCTTGGAGATGCCCTAACCAGTTAGTTATTTTGGTTCAGAATTAGAACCATGGTATGTAAGGAAATTTCATATTTGGTGAAATTTATGCTATTTCATTTCAGATGAATATGTGTGTATAAATTATTGTGACAGCAAACACTGGTGGAAAAACAGGCTTCCGGGAAGCCCCATAAGTCGCGAAGGTAAAGGAACCGCGACTAATGGGGTCTTTAGTCGCGGTTCGTGTGGCGAACCGCGACCAAAGTCCTGGGCCCATGGCGCACGGTGGCCAGCTGGTGCACGTGGGGCTGTAGTCGCGGTTGGCCAGCCCAACCGCGACTAAAGGTGCTCGAAGGCCTTTAGTCGCGGTTGGCTAGGCCAACCGGGACTAAAGCCCCTCCCCTATATATACCCATCCAGCAGCCAACACTTAGCCATTTGGAGCCATTCTCTTCACAAACTTCACAAGTGAGTGTTAGGTTTGCTTTTGGTTCCTCTTATGCACATAAGGTGTTTGATGAAATGCCCCAAGAGCATGAAACAAACATGATATGAAGTGTTGGAGTCACACTTGAGCTTTCTCATTTATTTTTTCCTCCTCGATCGCGGTTAGCAACTTGAACCTTTGATATGTGTCATTGATAAAATATGCATGTGTGTGTAGTTCATTGTTTAATTTATATTGTTTGTAGCTAGTTAGTTTAACAAATGCATGATGGTTAATTATATATTTTATATTATAATAATGCAGATGAATCGGCAATGGATGTACGGTAACCGACTCTCCGGCGAGTTCAAGTACGGGTTTGAAAGATTTCCTCGTAGTGGCTAATGCGAACAAGCGTGGGGGTTTTGTTATCCGTCCATGTGTTAAGTGTAAGAATCGAAGGGTTACTCTTCCTCAAGAGATGTTCACATGCACCCGCTTCGGCACGGTTTCATGCCAAGCTATAATTGTTGGACCAAGCATGGAGAAAGAGGGGTTATAATGGAAGAAGATGAAGAAGGGGATGATTTCAATGATGAAAGCTATCTTTCTCATTTCGGTGATACTTTCATGGAGGATGCCGAAGGTGAAGGGGAAGGTGAAGAAGAGGCACGTGATGATCCCGTTGATGATCTTGGTCGGACCATTGCCGATGCACGGAGACGCTGCGAAACTGAAAAAGAGAGGGAGAATTTGGATCGCATGTTAGAGGATCACAGGAAGGCGCCGTACCTCGGATGCGATGATGGTCCGAAAAAGCTGGGCTGCACACCGGATTTGCCGAGATGGAAGGCACAGCAGGTGTAGCTGACTCGGCATTTGAAAACTTGCTGAAAATGTTGAAGAATATGTTTCCAAAGAATAACGAGTTGCCCGCCACTACGTACGAAGCAAAGAAGGTTGTCTCGCCCTCTAGGTTTAGAGGTTCTCAAGATACATGCATGCATCAACGATCGCATCCTCTACCGCGGTGAATACGAGAATTTGAATGAATGCCCGGTATGCACCGCATTGCGTTATAAGATCGAGGCGATGACCCCGGTGACGATGTTGAGGGCCGTAAACCCAGGAAGAGGGTTCCCGCCAAGGTGATGTGGTATGCTCCTATAATACCACGGTTGAAACGTCTGTTCAAGAACAAAGAGCATGCCAAGTTGTTGCGATGGCACAAAGAGGACCGTAAGTCGGACGGGGAGTTGAGACACCCCGCAGATGGAACGCAATGGAGAAAGATCGACAGAGAGTTCAAAGATTTTGGTAGCCGACGCAAGGAACATAAGATTTGGTCTAAGTACGGATGGCATGAATCCTTTTGGCGAGCAGTAGCTCCAGCCCATAGCACCTGGCCCGTGACTCTATGCATCTACAACCTTCCTCCTTGGTTGTGCATGAAGCGGAAGTTCATTATGATGCCAGTGCTCATCCAAGGTCCGAAGCAACCCGGCAACGACATCGATGTGTACCTAAGGCCATTAGTTGATGAGCTTTTACAGACTGTGGGGCAGACCTCGGTGTCCGTGTGTGGGATGAGCACAAAGAAGAGGAATTTGACCTACGAGCGTTGCTTTTCGTAACCATCAACGATTGGCCTCGCTCTTAGTAACCTTTCGGACCGTCAAATAAGGGATACAATGCATGCACGCACCGCTTACATGAGACTCGAAAGTGTACATTTGCCAAATTGTAAGAAGAACGTGTACCTTGGGCATCGTCGATTTCTTCCGAAAGGTCATCCAAGAAGAAAGAAAGGCAAGCATTACAACGGCAAGGCAGATCACCGGCCGAAGCCTGCGGAACACACCGGTGCCGAGGTATTTGATATGGTCAAGGGTTTGAAAGTCATCTTTGGAAAGGGTCCCGCGGACAATCGGCTCCGAAGGGAGCCGACGGGCACGTAGCCATGTGGAAGAAGAAATCTATATTCTGGGAGCTAGAATATTGGAAAGTCCTAGGAGTCCGCTCTCGCAATCGACGTGATGCACGTTACGAAGAATATTTGCGTGAACATCCTAAGCTTCTTGGGCGTGTATGGGAAGTCAAATGATACAAAGGAAGCACGAGCAGACCAAGCAAAGTTTGAAAGACCCCGATGACAAGCATCCGGAACGGTTTCAAGGTCGTGCCGCCTACGCTCCGACCAAAGAAGAGAAGGTCATCTTTTTTGAATGCCCGAGCAAGTATGAAGGTCCCGTCAGGATTCTCGTCCAATATAAAGGGAATAATAAACATGGCGGAGAAAAAGTTCCAAAACCCGAAGTCTCACGACCGCCACGTGATTATGACGCAATTGCTTCCGATTGCTTTGAGGGGCTCCCGCCGGAAAATGTTCGAGTAGCCATTGTGAAGCTATGTGCATTCCTCAATGCAATCTCTCGTAAGGTAATCAATCCAGAAGTTCTACCACGGTTACGTAACGATGTGATCCAATGTCTTGTCGGTTTCGAGTTGGTGTTCCCGCCATCCTTCTTCAATATTATGACGCACCTCCTGGTTCACCTAGTCGATGAGATTTCCATTCTCGGTCCCGTATTTCTACACAATATGTTCCCCTTCGAGAGGTTCATGGGAGTATTAAAGAAATATGTTCGTAACCGTGCTAGGCCGTAAGGAAGCATCGCCAAGGGCTATGGAAATGAGGAGGTAATTGAGTTTTGTGTTGACTTTGTTCCCGACCTTAAGCCGATTGGTCTTCCTCAATCGCGGCACGAGGGGAGACTAAGTGGAAAAGGCACGATCGGAAGGAAATCAATGATATGTATGGACGGCCATTCTCTCGACTGAAGCACACCACACAGCTCTGACCAATTCCAGCTTGGTGGCTCCGTACTTTGAGAAACACAAGAATATTTTACGCTCGGACAACCCCCGGGAAGCCCGAATCCCGGATTAGGAAGGCCCACATGGAGACTTTCGGCGCTTGGTTGAGAAAACATTTAATGAGTGACAATAAGATTGTAGATCAGCTCGTACATGTTGGCCAAGACACCATCTTCGACTATAACGACTTTCCAAGGGTACGAGATAAATGGGAATACATTTTACACGATCGCCCAAGATAAAAAGAGCACCAACCAAAACAGTGGTGTCCGCTTTGATGCAAGCAACCGAGAATGGGCAAAAGGTCACATATTATGGTTACATAGAGGAGATATGGGAACTTGACTATGGACCCTCCTTTAGGGTCCCTTTGTTCCGGTGCAAATGGTTCAAGCTAACAGGAGGTGGGGTAAAGGTGGACCAAGCAATACGGAATGACAATGGTGGATTTCAACAATCTTGGTTACCTTGACGAACCATTCGTCCTAGCGAAAGATGTCGCTCAGGTTTTCTATGTGAAGGACATGAGTAGCAAACCGAGGAAACGGAAAGATAAGAAAACGATCAAGTACATCATGCGATGATTCAAAGCGCCACATTGTTCTTTCAGTGGAAAAGAAACATCGTGGGAGTGGAGGACAAGACAGACATGTCGAAGATTATAATATGTTTGCTGAAATTCCGCCCTTCAAAGTGAACACCGACCCAAGCATTAAGTTAAATGATGAGGATGCTCCATGGATACGGCACAATCGTAAGCAAGCAGGGACACAAGGGAAGAAATGATGTGTAATAATTTATTATTGTACCAAACTTTGTTGAATGAATCATGTGAATTATATTACCCGTGATGTGTTTGGTGTCCATTTTCGAATGATTCAATTGACTCGAGATAGCACCGATGATACATGAAATTTGGAGTGACTAAGTCATACTCCCGCATACAGAAATTTGGAGTGACTAAGTCATACTCCCGCATACATGAAATTTGGAGTAATTTAGTCATACTCCCGCCTAGGCGTATAATATGCATACTCGTAGTCTTCATAGCCGCCGCCGTTGTACCGGTAGTCGCCGCCTTCTAAGTTGCCGGCGCCGTCGTCGCCGCCGCCGTCGTCGCCGTCGTGCCGGGCGGCGCTCGTGGCTCGAATCGAGGGTAGCGCAGCGGGGATATCGCCGGCCGTGATGTAGTCCATGACGCTCTCGCGAGTCCGGCCGTACCACCATAGCCGACGGCCGGCCTCGTGGAAGTTTCCAGTGAGGCGACCGTCCTCCTCATACTCGGCGAGCGCCCTCTCACGCCGATTGATGAAGAAGGCGTCCCAAGTATGCTGGTTATCGGGATGCCGCCGGGGATTCATCCGCCGCTCCGGCGTGAGGTCGAGGTAGTAGTGGTTCGTGATGGCCGCCCGGCGCGCGCACTCCGAGGGACGGGAGGGACCGGCACGCCGCCGGCGCTTAGGCTCCAGCCGCAGGGACGCGGTAGCCCGGAGGGCAAGGGTAGTTCGAGGCGCAAAGCTCCTCCACCCGTTGGTAGGTTAGAGTGGGTGCGGTGGAAGCCATGAGAGAGTGATGAGAGATTGTAGAGATGTGATAATGCTAGCTAAGCCGGGCTACCTATATGTAGTGACAAATGGCGGGAAAAATGGGAGCGGGAAGACAGGAGGCGGGAAGAAAGAGGCGGGAAGAAAGTGGCGGGAAGAAAGAGGCGGGAAGAAAGTGGCGGGAAGAAAGTGGCGGGAAGAAAGTGGCGGGAAGAAAGAGGCGGGAAGAAAGTGGCGGGAAGAATTTTTCTGATTTTTTTGATATATTATTTGTATTTTTAAGAATTTGAATTGAATTAGTTTAATTTTTCTGATTTTTTTGATATATTATTTCTATTTTTAAGAATTTGAATTGAATTAGTTTAATTTTTCTGATTTTTTTGATATATTATTTGTATTTTTAAGAATTTGAATTGAATTAGTTTAATTTTTATGATTTTTTTGATATATTATTTGTATTTTTAAGAATTTGAATTGAATTAGTTTAATTTTTATGATTTTTTTGATATATTATTTGTATTTTTAAGAATTTGAATTGTATTAGTTTTATTTTTCTGATTTTTTTGATATTTTGAAAAAGAAAAGTATTTTCAAAATACTTTAGTCGCGGTTGGCTAAGCCAACCGCGACTAAAGGTCGCCGCGCGCGGAACCGAAAACCTCGCCGAAATAACCTTTAGTCGCGGCTCGGGAGGCGACCCGCGACTAAAGGTTACCCTTTAGTCGCGGGTCGCCTCCCCAACCGCGACTAAAGGGGGGCTATAGGCAATCGCGCCCGAACCGTCGCCTCCATCTCGTCTTCTCCACCGCGATTTCTCTCGCCGGACGCCGTCGCCTCCACCCGCCGATCGACGCCGCCGCCCCGCCCCGCCGCCAACGACGACGCCGCCGCGCCGCCCCGCCGCTCTCTTCTCGCGCTCGCCGACGCCCGGCCTCTTCTCGCGCCGATGACGCCATCTCCCCGTATGTCGCCGCGCCGCCCGCCCGCGCCCTACCGCGCGTGTATTCGATCTCGCCGCGCGCGCGCGCCGCCGGCGCCGTGTGTCTTCCCCACCGCCGCCGTGCGCCGCCTCTACGCGCCTCCGCACGCGCCGCCGTGCCGCTGCACGCGCCGCCGCCGCCCGCACACGCACGCGCCAGACGCCGCCCGCACGCCCGCCGCCCGTGTCCACCAGAGAGGGAGAGGGAGAGAGAAGAGAGATCGAGAGGAGAGAATTTTTTTAGTTTTTTTTAACTAAAAATTTGTAATTAAAGTGTAATTTAAACATGTAATTATAACTAAACATGTAATTTAAATTGTAACTAAACTTTGTAATTAAAAGTGTAACTAAAATTTGTAATTTAAATTGTAACTAAAAATTTGTAACTTAAAAGAAATCGCGACGCTAAATTTGTAACTTAAAAGAAATCGCGACGCTAAATTTGTAACTTAAAAGAAATCGCGACGCTAAATTTATAACTTAAAAGAAATCGCGACGCTAAATTTGTAACTTAAAAGAAATCGCGACGCTAAAACTAAAATTTGACTTAAAAAAGATTGTGAAAAAACTAAAAGATTGTGTAAAGAAAACGCTAAGGAAAACTTCGTCCCGTGCCTCCGCCCCGTATGGTCCCACCTACGTCACCGTCTTCCCTCCATCTTTTTTTTCTCGGCCCGGCAATCTCATCCCCCAAATCGAGCCGCCGCCAACCCCAGCAGTAAGCGCCGAGCCATAGCGCGCCACTCCGCCTCTCCCGCATCCCGAACCCACCTACACCGGTCTCTCGGTCACGCGGTCACCGCGTCCCCCTTTCGCCACCACCACCGTTCTCTCGGTCACGCGATCACCGCGTCCCCCTCTCGCCTCCCTCATCGCCCTCTCTCTTTATATGTAGAAGAGATATGATAATGCCGGCATATACACAATTAATTTGTTTTGACTACATGTTTTCAGGATCGACATATGGCGGACGATAGAGGTGACCCGATTCTCGGACAACTATGATCCGGACGCCGAAGAACATATCTTCGGCATCATAAAAGGCGATGTTATATATGTGCCGACCGGAGAAGAAGAAGATGATATCTCTTCTTATCTCGAACCTTGAGGGTGAAGATGAAGGGCGCCGTCAAGCAAGATGGTGCTGGAAGAAACGTCGATAAACGACGATCTTCAGTTGGAAGTAGCAACCACCTCCGGCGCCGAGGTATATATATATATATACATATTGAGCGTCTGGTGATACAACTAACTGATTTGAATAAATGTGTGTGTACTAACGCGCGCGACTCTCTTTCTTATTTTAGCCCTCGGCCGGATCGTCTGAAAAATCGAGTACGTCGTCGTCAAAGCGTGGCGCAACCAAGACGATGAAACCAGGAGAAACATGCACCATCGATGTTGTCGACGAAGAAACCGGCAGGCCGATGGAGCCCAAGAAGAACGCCACCAAGTTTGTCAGCCCAATGCGGAGCCGTTGTTAGAGACAACGTCTCGATCACCCGCCAGGAGTGGAATGAGCCAAAGAAGGCACGTGTTGGTTTCACTTTTGTCGAACAGAGAGAAAAAAGATTGCTTCAACAAGCTTATGGAACATTTCGTTCTACCTCCGGAATACCGCAAATACGATGAGGAGGGTAACAAGATTGCGGAAAACAAGAAGAGGCGCAAGCTAGTCAAACAAGCTCGCTCTTTCTAGGATGGCCAACGCATTCGGAAATACAAGCAAAATCTAGCCCATGACTTTGTCAACCAGGGCAAGACTCCGGATTTCAAAGGACAATATGAGAAACTGCAACATGATTGGCCAGAATTTGTGAAGCAAAAGAAATCGGAGCAGCTTCCTTGAACTATCGAAAAAAATAAGGAAAATGCGGCCAAGAAGGAGTACAATCATAAAATGGGGCCAGGAGGGTATCGCTTTGGCAGCCTAAGTGGGAGAAGATGGAGAACGAGCTGAGGGCGCGAGGAATCCGGTCCAGTGTACGGAGGGATGGGACCCAAGGGCCAAAAGCTGGTGGTACGGGCATGGGGGATCGCTGAACCCGGAGACAGGGGAGTGTGTTTACCAGGGCAAAATAATTACACCCACCCAAAACCTTATTGAGGCAATGAGGGATGCTCAAGAGGGGAGGATCAGGTTCAACAGAGAGAACGACGCCCTGACAAAAGCCCTCGGGAATCCCGAACACGGAGGACGTGTACGAGGCATGCCCGGGGACATTTCGTGGAAACTAGGGTTCCCCGTAAAGATGACCCGTACGGTTACAGAAGCCGTAAGAGAAAGATGGATCGGGATGCAGATGTTGTGGCGAAGTTGGTAACGGAAATGGATGTGATGAAGAAAACCGTGAGTGTACTAGTCGCCGAAAGAGATGCAGCTCGGGCGCAGCATGAAGATCATCCAATGGATCTCGAAGCCGCAGCGGAGAAGAAGCAAGCCGTGGCTTCCACGGAGGCCTCACCGGCTGGTGCACCGACGATCGAAATTACCGCACCGGAGCCTCAGCCTGGTGGTCGAAGTTACCGCACCGGAGCCTCCTCGCTACCCCGTGGACGATATAAAGGAGATGAAAGCATGTCATCCGTATTATCCTATCGGGAACATGTCCATGAAGGTAGCCATCGGCAGTGCTTTACCACCTGGAGCACTCCACCACAACAACCCCATTCAAGATGGCTATGCTCGTGTCACGGTGGAGGAGATAGTCCAAGGGTTTGAGGACCTCGGACATTGACATTGCTACACCCGAAGGGGTGAAAAGACTTGGAGATGTCAAGCGCCGCTCATTCTATGGCAGAAGAAATTTATCAAGTTTCCAGGCGAGGCGCCAACAAGTCCACCCCCGTACGGTGGTGGTGGCGGTGGCGGTGACGGTGGCGGTGGCGGTGGCGGTGGCGGTGACGGTGGCGGTGGCGGTGACGGTGGCGGTGGTGCTTCACCTAATACACCTCATTCACGTCGCCCGACGCCGCCCCCGCCCTCGTCCGGCGGTGATCGACACCGGTACCGCCCCAATCCACCTCCGGCGAAGAAGCGTAAGCAGTCCTTGGTTATTAACCCGGACCCTTACGTACCTAAGAAAACAAAGGTACCGGAGGTATCACTCGAAGCCTCTCCCAGGAGGTCTTGGGAAAGTAGTGCCGAGGAAGTCGAGGCGGCGCGGCTGCTGATTTAGAGAAATGGAAGGCAAGCGTCCAGTAAGAAAATAGAGGGCGAGCCCAAGCCGCATATTCCGACAAGGAAAAGCAAGTGGCTAAGTCATTTTTGAACACACCGTCCCAAGCCGCGAAGAATCTCGCTCGACGACTATTTACGTGAACTTCGTAGGCAAGCACTCGCGTTCAAGAACAGGAAAGAGTTGGCGGAGAAGAAAGCCTTGAAGGACGAGGCCGAGTCAAAATTAGAAAGGAGGAAAGAAGTTGCCCAGCTCGGGGAACAAAGTAAACAATCGATCGCCCCGCTCATAGTGCAAGCCGCCGGTCCGGATGCCCCCGATATCATAGCAGCTGCGGCAAGCACATGGATTGACCGTAGAAAGTGCCGTAAAACAAGCGGCCGACTTAGGTATCACTCTTCGTGCAGTGTTAGGCCTTGATGAGGCGCCAATGAAGGACGTAGTATTTACATATGTGAAGAATGGCCCTCTCATCGAGCCCGCGCAGGAAGAGGATCTACCTCGACAAATGAAAGGTCTGCTAAATTGGTACAAGGGTTACATAAAACATGAAAACGCCAAAGACTATATCTATGCGGAAGTTAAATATGAGCATCACTTCAAACGTCATCGGGTACAAATTCCTCCGAGTGAATTGTTCCAGTCTGTTCAATCTGCGCGACCTCGACAAATCTATCATCAGCTTGCTACGTTCGTAAGTGATTTATTAATTTCTACCCCATCTCGTTCATTGCCTCGCACTATATATATATATATATATATATTGTCCTAACTATCTTGTTGTGTACGCTATATATTATGCAGAATGAAGAAGCTGGAAATGCGAATAAGGAACATCCATGATGTTGGGTTCATTGACCCACACATCGTTAATTCATATGTGTTAGAACACCACCCCGCCGACGTGGAGGAAGACCTCGTGGCGGTTTATTAGAAAACAACGAACAGAAAAGTGATATTCTATTTCCTTACCATTTTGGGTGAGTGTTTCTGCCTTGAGCACATTCTCTTTTGTTTACTCCATGCATGGTATGTGGCTAATCGATGAGTTATGCATGACCGTGCATGTATCGTGTCCGCAGGTTCCACCGGATTCTTATGGTAATTAAAGTTCAGACCTCCTCGCTCTCGTCCACGACTCTCTGAATATGGATCCGGCGCTTTGGGGCGACATGAGAAAAATGATGCAAAAGTAATTATTTTCATTCATTTGCGCTCTATATCGATCGGCCTATTTCGTTCATCATTTCCTAATATCAAGTAACTAATTAATAACTCTCTTGTTTATTTAATTTTCTTTGCCTCGTAGGGTTTGGAGACGGTTCGTAGATACCAAGGTCGGTGAATTCAAAAAAGAGCTACATTTTGAAATGGCAAGTGCCGACGACCGGGGATACTCAGCCACCGGGGACCAATCTATGTGGATACTATGTTTGTGAGAGGATCCGGAGATACCGCAATGAGCGGGACCGTACGTGTGAGAACAACATCCCGAGGAATAACCTCCGGAAGACGCTTAGTCCGTAAGCTCGCTTCCGACCACTTCAAGAGGAACTAGCTGGATGGTTGGCGAGGGAAGTCATCGATCCTAGAGGAGAACACTATTACGATGACGTAGATCTTTATAGGCACCGGAATTTGTAACTAACTTGTTCAAAATTGTATATGGTCATCCGATATTGAATATATATTGTATATGGTCATCCGATATTGAATATATATTGTATATTACTCTTGAATTCTTTTTGGTTCTAATTTCAAATTTGTTTGAAATTGTACATTCATATGCATGTATGTATACAAGACCGTAGAATATGTGAAACTCCTTCAAAATTAAAACCCAAAAGAAATAAAATAATACAAATTAAAAAGAAACCAGATTTAGGGGGAGGGGGGCTAAACCCTAAACCCCGCGGAGGCCTTTAGTCGCGGTTGGCCGAAGAACCGCGACCAAAGGTCCTCCGCCCGGCGCTCGCCCGAGGCCCACGTGATGGGCCTTTAGTCGCGGTTCGTGAGGAACCGCGACTAAAGGGGGGGCCCTTAGTCGCGCTACTTTGGTCGCGGTTGGGCCACCACGACTAATGGCAGCTTGCCAACCGC
>NC_061510.1:10259355-10283952 GCF_022539505.1 Lolium rigidum | reverse complement strand
AAGATTTAGGAACAAGGCCTAGGGATTACACTTTCACTAGTGGACACTCTCAACATTGATCACATAATGTAATAGATAAATGCATACTCTACACTTTTGTTGGATGATGAACACATTGCGTAGGATTACACGAACCCTCAATGCCGGAGTTAACAAGCTCCACAATAATGCTCATGTTTAAGTAACCTTTAGTGTAAGATAGATCAACGCTACTAAACCAAGTACTCAGCATAGCATGCACAACCGTCACCTTCATGCATATGTAGGAGGAATAGATCACATCAATATTATCATAGCAATAGTTAACTTCATAATCTACAAGAGATCATGATCATAGCATAAACCAAGTACTAACATCGTGCACGCACTCGTCACCTTTGCACACATGCAGTGAGGAATAAAACTACTTTAATAACACATCACTAGAGTAGCACATAGATAAATTGTGATACAACATCCTGCAATCATAAAGAGATATAAATAAGCACCTCACTATGCCATTCAACAGTGAGTAAGTATTCTGTGAAATCTAGCCTAAGAGACCCACACTGGTGCACACACCGTCACCTTTACACACGTGGGACGCAGGAGTCTCCTGAGATCACATAAGTAAAACTCACTTGACTAGCATAATGACATCTAGATTACAAGCATCATCATATGAATCTCAATCATGTAAGGCAGCTCATGAGATTATTGTATTGAAGCACATAGGAGAGAGTGAACCACATAGCTACTGCGACAGCCCCGAGCCTCGATGGAGAACTACTCCCTCCTCATGGGAGCAGCAGCGGTGATGAAGATGGCGGTGGAGATGGCAGCGGTGTCGATGGAGAAGCCTTCCGGGCACTTCCCCGCTCCAGGCAGGTGCCGAACGAGATCCTGTCCCCTGCATCTTGGCTTCGCGATGGCGGCGGCTCCGAAGGTTTTCGTGGGTTTCGTCAATCTGTCATCGGGTTTTCCGATCCAGGGGCTTTATATAGGCGAAGAGGCGGCGCAGAGGGTCGACAGGGGGCCCACACCCTAGGCGGCGCGCCCTCTCGGCCGCCAGCCTAGGGTTTGGTGGCCTCAGGCTCCCTCTCCGGTCCTTCCCGTGTGTCTCGGATGCTTCCGGTGAAAATAGGAACCTTGGCGTTGATTTCGTCCGATTCCGAGAATATTTCGTTACTAGGATTTCTGAAACCAAAAACAGCAGAAAACAGGAACTGGCACTTCGGCATCTTGTTAATAGGTTAGTTCCAGAAAATGCACGAATATGACATAAAGTGTGCATAAAACATGTAGATAACATCAATAATGTGGCATGGAACACAAGAAATTATCGATACGCTGGAGACGCATCAGCATCCCTAAGTTTAGTTCTCGCTCGTCCTGAGCATGTAAAACGATAACAAAGATAATTTCTGGAGTGACATGCCATCATAAACTTGATCATACTATTTGTAAAGCATATGTAGTGAATGCAGCGATCAAAACAATGGTAATGACATGAGTAAACAACTCAATCATATAGCAAAGACTTTTCATGAATAGCACTTCAAGACAAGCATCAATAAGTCTTGCATAAGAGTTAACTCATAAAGCAATAATTCAAAGTAAAGGCATTGAAGCAACACAAAAGAAGATTAAGTTTCAGCTGGTTGCTTTCAACTTGTAACATGTATATCTCATGGATAATTGTCAATGCAAAGCAATATAACAAATGCAATATGCAAATATGTAAGAATCAATGCACAAGTTCACACAAGTGTTTGCTTCTTGAGATGGAGAGAAATAGGTGAACCGACTCAACATAAAAGTAAAAGAATGGTCCTTCAAAGAGGAAAGCATCGATTGCTATATTTGTGCTAGAGCTTTGATTTTGAAAACATAAAGAGAGCATAAAAATAAAGTTTTGAGAGGTGTTTGTTGTTGGCAACGAACGGCAGGCACTCTCAACCCCTGCCAGACAAAACCTTCAAAAAGAGCCGGGTCCCATTTTATTTTATTTTTGGGCGGCACCTCTCCAACCTTTCTTCACAACCACGAGCTAGCATCCGAACTCCTGGGCGCCTCGCCAAACAATTCATTACTACGATAGGCCGCGCACTTTATTTTAGCTTCATTGCTGAGACACTCCTCCCAACCCTCGCTTACTGCAAGCTACACGGCTCAACCTCGACCTTCGTGCCGCCCACCAATCTCACATACCATGGAGGAGTTGTCTCATTTTCTGCCAATTAATTTCGGGACTCGGAATTCCCACGTCAAGCTTTTCTTTGCAAAATTACTGATAAGCCGGATGGTGCCACTCAGTCTCATCGGCGAAAGTTGCCCATCAAGATTGAAAGATAAACACCACATACTTCCTCATGAGCTATAAAACTGTATTTCTTCATTAATGGGTGCAAAGTATATGATGCAAGAGCTTAAACATGAGCACAACAATTGCCAAGTATCACATTATCCAAGATATTTTACCAATTACTACATGTAGCATTTTCTGTTTCCAACCATATAACAATTAATGAAGCAGTTTCAACCTTCGCCATGAAAATTAAAAGCTAAGAACACATGTGTTCATATGAACCAGCGGAGCGTGTCTCTCTCCCACACAAGGATGAACTTATTCAAACAAAAAAAAACAGACGCTCCAAGTAAAGTACATAAGATGTGACCGAATAAAAATATAGTTTCACTAGAAGAAACCTGATAAGTTGTCGATGAAGAAGAGGATGCCTTGGGCATCCCCAAGCTTAGATGCTTGAGTCTTCTTAAAATATGCAGGGATGAACCACCGGGGCATCCCCAAGCTTAGACCCTTTCACTCTTCTCGATCACATTATATCACCCTCTTCTATTGACCCTTGAAAACTTCACCACACCAAACTTCAAGCAAACTCATTAGAGGGTTAGTGCATAATCAAAATTCACATGTTCAGAGGTGACACAATCATTCTTAACACTTCTGGACATTGCACAAAACTTCTGAAAGTTAATGGAACAAAGAAACCCATTCAACAAGGCAAAAGCGGCAATGCGAAATAAAAGGCAGAATCTGTCAAAAACAGAACAGTCCGTAAAGATGCTTACAGATTGGGCACTTAACTTGCTCAAATGGAAAAACTCAAAACTAATGAAAGTTGCATACATATCTGAGGATCACGCTCGTAATTTTGCAGATTTTTTAGAATTTGTTTCGAAGACTTATGCGAGATTCGTGACAGACAGACAATGCTTGTTTACGCGCAGCGATCCCAAATATAACATCAACTTTAACATAGAAACTTTACTTGGCACAAAACATGATAAGGAGAGGTTGCTACAGTAGTAAACAACTTCCAAGACTCAACAAAACAAAAATTTACTGTAGTAAAATAAACACATGGGTTATCTCCCAAGAAGTTCTTTCTTTATAGCCATTAAGATGGGCTCAATGAGTTTTAATGATGCACTCGCAAGAAATAGTATTTGAAGCAAAGAGAGCATCAAGAGGCAAATTCAAAACACATTTAAGTCTAACATGCCTCCTATGCATAGGAATCTTGTAAATAAACAAGTTCATGAAGAGTATAGTGGCAAGCATAGGAAGATAAAACAAGTGTAGCTTCAAAAATTTCAGCACATAGAGAGGTGTTTTAGTAACATGAAAATTTCTACAACCATATTTTCCTCTCTCATAATAACTTTCAGTAGCATCATGAGCAAACTCAACAATATAACTATCACATAAAGCATTCTTATCATGAGTCTCATGCATAAAATAATTACTACTCCCAATATAAGCATAGTCATTCTTATTAATTGTAGTGGGAGCAAATTCAACAAAGTAGCTATCAAATATAGGAGGTATATTGTAATCATAATCAAATTTATCCTCCATAACGGTGGTAACAAAAGACTACTATCATTATAATCATCATAAATGGGAGGCAAAGTATCATCAAAGTAAATTTTCTCCTAAATGCTTGGGGGACTAAAAATATCATGCTCATCAAAACCAGCTTCCCCAAGCTTAGAATTTTCCATAGCATTAGCAACAATGGTGTTCAAAGCATTCATAGTAATAACATTCCCATTAGCATGCATATAAAGTTCCATGGGTTTCTTAATTCTTTCTTCAAACACATCATGTCCTAATTCAAGATAAAGTTCATAAAGATCTCTCATATTTTTGTTGTTTTCCATTATGCCTAACTAGTGTAAACAGGAAACAAAAAGATGCAATTGCAGGATCTAAAGGAAATAGCTTCGAGTACTTACAACGACGCCGGAAAATAGCTTAGTAGCCGAGATCCGGAGTGTGAGTACCTTTTACCTTCCCTCCCCGGCAACGGCGCCAGAAAAGTGCTTGATGTCTACTCACGCTTCTTTTCCTGTAGATAGTGTTGGGCCTCCAAGAGCAGAGGTTTGTAGAACAGCAGCAAGTTTTCCCTTAAGTGGATCACCCAAGGTTTATCGAACTCAGGGAGGAAGAGGTCAAAGATATCCCTCTCAAGCAACCCCTGCAACCACAAAGCAAGAAATCTCTTGTGTCCCCAACACACCTAATACACTTGTCGGATGTATAGGTGCACTAGTTCAGCGAAGAGATAGTAAAACACGGGTGGTATAGATGGTGGTAATATTGCGGAAAGTAAAGATGCAGTAAAACGAGTAAACAAGCGGCGCGGAAAATAGCTTGGCGACGTGGAAAGCAATTCTTTGTGATGGAAACAAGGCCTAGGGATCATACTTTCACTAGTGGACACTCTCAACATTGATCACATAATAAATAAGTTCTCTTTCTTGTGCTACATATACTCTTGTTGGATGATGAACACCACTAATTGTGTAGGATTACACGAACCCTCAATGCCGGAGTTAACAAGCGCCACAACTTTCGATATTCATGTTTAAGTAACCTTAGAGCATAATAGATCTTTGCAAAATAGACCAAGTACTAACATAGCATGCACACTCGTCACCATCACACTACGAAGGAGGCATAGATCACATCAATACTATCATAGCGATAATCAACTCCATAACCTACAAGAGATTATGATCATAATCTACGACAAGAACTACACGATGCACACACTTGTCACCATTACACCATGTAGGAGGAATAGACTACTTTAATAACATCACATGAGTAGCACATAGATAAATAGTGATACAAAACACATTGCAATCATAAAGGGATATAAATAAGCACTTCACTATGCCATTCATAACGGTGAATAAGTATTCGTGAAATATAGCCTAAGAGACCCACACGGTGCACACACTTGTCACCTTTACACACGTGGGACAAGGAGTCTCCGGAGATCACATAAGTAAAACCCACTTTACTAGCATAATGACATCTAGATTACAAGCATCATCATATGAATCTCAATCATGTAAGGCAGCTCATGAGATTATTGTATTGAAGGGCATAGAGAGAGATTAACCACATAGCTACCGGTACAGCCCCGACCCTCGATGGAGAACTACTCCCTCCTCATGGGAGCAGCAGCGTTGATGAAGATGGCGGTGGAGATGGCAGCGGTGTCGATGGAGAAGCCTTCCGGGGGCACTTCCCCGTCCCGGCGGCGTGCCGGAACGGAGACTCCTGTCCCCGGATCTTGGCTTCGCGATGGCGGCGGCTCTGGAAGGTTTCGCGTACCGTGGCTTATTCTTCTCGGGGTTTTAGGTCAGGACCTTTAAATAGGCGAAAGGGGAGCCTCGGAGGGGGTACGGAGGCTCCACACAATAGGGCGGCGCGGGCCCAGCCCTGGCCGCGCCGGCCACACGTGTGGGCCCCCCAGGGCTCCCCTCTGGCGGCTCTCGGGTGTTCTGGATGCTTCGGGCAAAATAGGAACACAGGCGTTGATTTCGTCCAATTCCGAGAATATTTCTTTACTAGGATTTCTGAAACCAAAAACAGCAGAAAACATGAACTGGCACTTCGGCATCTTGTTAATAGGTTAGTTCCAGAAAATGCACGAATATGACATAAAGTGTGCATAAAACATGTGGATATCATCAATAATGTGGCATGGAACATAAGAAATTATCGATACGTCGGAGACGTATCAGCGACGGTTAGGTTAAATTCAATGTGCCGCTGACGCGTCAGCCCCGCCACTCCCCGCCTCGCTTTTCGGCATGTTCGACGTCCCCGGAGCGTCCCCTGTGGGGCGGGGACGGGGTCGGGGCACCGGACACCGTATCGGGCCGCGTCGGACAAAAAGCGGCTTTGGGGGACGCGGCTGGGAACTTTTTTGTCCGGCGCACCTCAAATCGTTTTGGGGACGGTTTGGGAAACGCGACTGGAGATGCTCTTAACTTGCATGATTTGTAAAGTTGATCGTCAAGCAAGCTCCACTCCACTAGTTTTTCTTAATTCTACGTGTAAGGGTATATTGCCCTTATGTGTGGTTTTGGTAATTAATGACATCCCCTATGGACTAATGTTTTCATTGAGTTTATATGAAGGAATATTCTATAGGTACTACTTGTAGTTCATGTGTTGGATTCAAGTATGGATGTCATGAAGATAAATATATACCTTGAGTATTGGCATCAAGATCATCGATTTGAAGACATATATGTGATATGATCAAGAAGAAGAAATGAAGATGGAGTTCTGATACGTCTCCAACGTATCTATAATTTCTGATGTTCCATGCTTGTTTTATGACAATACCTACATGTTTTGTTCACACTTTATATCGTTTTGATGCGTTTTCCGGAACTAACCTATTGACGAGATGCCGAAGTGCCAGTTCCTGTTTTCTACTGTTTTTGGTTTCAGAAATCCTAGTAAGAAATATTCTCGGAATCGGACGAAATCAACGCCCAATACCCTATTTTCACCGGAAGCTTCCAGAACACCCGAGAGTCAGCAGAGGGGGGCCACAGGCCCGCCACACATGGTGGCGGCGCGGCTAGAGGGGGGCGCCGGCCTGTTGTCTGGCCCCACCAGGGCCCCTCCGAGGCTCCCCTTTCGCCTATAAAGTCTCCCTGACCTAAAACCCCAATACGAAGAAGCCACGGTACGAGAAACCTTCCAGAGCCGCCGCCATCGCGAAGCTAAGATCTGGGGGACAGGAGTCTCTGTTCCGGCACGCCGCCGGGACGGGGAAGTGCCCCGGAAGGCTTCTCCATCGACACCACCGCCATCTTCATCACCGCTGCTGTCTCCCATGAGGAGGGAGTAGTTCTCCATCGAGGCTCGGGGTTGTACCGGTAGCTATGTGGTTCATCTCTCTCCTATGTACTTCAATACAATAATCTCATGAGCTGCCTTACATGATTGAGATTCATATGATGATGCTTGTAATCTAGATGTCATTATGCTAGTCAAGTGAGTTTTACTTATGTGATCTCCAGGAGACTCCTTGTCCCACGTGTGTAAAGGTGACAGTGTGTGCACCGTGTGGGTCTCTTAGGCTATATTTCACAGAATACTTATTCACTGTTATGAATGGCATAGTCAAGTGCTTATTTATATCCCTTTATGATTGCAATGTGTTTTGTATCACTATTTATC
Source organism: Lolium rigidum (assembly GCF_022539505.1). NCBI lineage: Eukaryota > Viridiplantae > Streptophyta > Magnoliopsida > Poales > Poaceae > Lolium > Lolium rigidum. The sequence goes on along the minus strand of NC_061510.1, from coordinate 10,276,451 downwards.
TATGTGCTACTCATGTGATGTTATTAAAGTAGTCTATTCCTCCTGCATGGTGTAATGGTGACAGTGTGTTCATCGTGTAGTTCTTGTCGTAGATTATGATCATAATCTCTTGTAGGTTATGGAGTTGATTATCGCTATGATAGTATTGATGTGATCTATGCCTCCTTCATAGTGTGATGGTGACAGTGTGCATGCTATGTTAGTACTTGGTCTATTTTGCAAAGATCTATTGTATTCTAAGGTTACTTAAACATGAATATCGAATGTTGTGGCGCTTGTTAACTCCGGCTTGAGGGAGCTCTTGTAGCCCTACACAATTAGTGGTGTTCATCATCCAACAAGAGTATATGTAGCACAAGGAAAGAGAACTTATTTATTATGTGATCAATTTTGAGAGTGTCCACTAGTGAAAGTATGATCCCTAGGCCTTGTTTCCACCACAAATAATTGCTTCCTACGCCGACAAGCTATTTTCACGGCGCCGCTTGTTTCTTGTTTTACTGCATCTTTACTTTCTGCAATATTACCACCATCTATACCACCTGTGTTTTACTATCTCTTTGCTGAACTAGTGCACCTATACATCTGACAAGTGTATTAGGTGTGTTGGGGACACAAGAGACTTCTTGCATTGTGATCGCAGGGTTGCTTGTGAGGGATATCTTTGACCTCTTCCTCCCTGAGTTCGATAAACCTTGGGTGATCCACTTAAGGGAAAACTTGCTGCTGTTCTACAAACCCCTGCTCTTGGAGGCCCAACACTGTCTACAAGAATACAAACCTCTGCGTCGTTGCCGGGGAGGAAAGGTAAAAGGTACTCACACTCCGGATCTCGGCTACTAAGCTATTTTTTGGTGCCGTTGTAAGTACTCGAAGCTATTTCCTTTAGATCCTGCAATTGCATCTTTTGGTTTCTTGTTTACACTAGTTAGGCATAATGGAAAGCAACAGTGAGCTTTTATTTCTATTTCCTGAGTTAAGACATGGATTGTTTGCTTGCGAAAATTAAAAAACCTATGGAATCTTATTTGCATGCTGGTAACAATGATATTAGTATGAACGCTTTGAACACCATTGTTGTTAATGATATGGAAAATTCTAAGCTTGGGGAAGCTGGTTTTGAAGAGCATGGTATTTTTAGTCCCCCAAGCATTGAGGAGAAAATTTTCTTTGATAATACTTTGCCTCCTATATTTGATGATGAGAATAATAATGGTAGCTAGTTTGTTGAATTTGCTCCCACTACAACTAATAAAATTGATTATGCTTATGTGGAGAGTAATAATTTTATGCATGAGACTCATGATAAGAATGCTTTATGTGATAGTTATATTGTTGAGTTTGCTCATGATGCTACTTGAAAGTTATTATGAGAGAGGAAAATATGGTTGTAGAAATTTTCATGTTACTAAAACACCTCTCTATGTGCTGAAATTTTTGAAGCTACACTTGTTTTGTCTTCCTATGCTTGCCACTATACTCTTCATGAACTTGTTTATTTACAAGATTCCTATGCATAGGAAGCATGTTAGACTTAAATGTGTTTTGAATTTGCCTCTTGATGCTCTCTTTTGCTTCAAATACTATTTCTTGCGAGTGCATCATTAAAACTGCTTGAGCCCATCTTAATGGCTATAAAGAAAGAACTTCTTGGGAGATAACCCATGTGTTTATTTTACTACAGAAATTTTTGTTTTGTTGAGTCTTGGAAGTTGTTTACTACTGTAGCAACCTCTCCTTATCATGTTTTTGTGCCAAGTAAAGTCTCTATGGTAAAGTTGATGCTAGATTTGGATTGCTTGCGAGAAACAGATTTCTTTGTCTGTCACGAATTTGAGCAGAAGTCTCTGTAAAAAAATCAAAAAAATCTGCAAATTTACGTATGTGATCCTCAGATATGTACGCAACTTTCATTAGTTTTGATTTTTTCCGTTTTAGCAAGTTAAGTGCCCCTTCCAGGTTCGTCTTTACGGACTGTTCTGTTTTTGACAGATTCTGCCTTTTATTTCGCATTGCCGCTTTTGTTATGTTGAATAAGTTTCTTTGTTCCATTAACTTTCAGAAGTTTTGTGCAATGTCCAGAAATGTAAAGAATGATTGTGTCACCTGAACATGTGAATTTTGATTATGCACTAACCCTCTAATGAGTTTGTTTGAAGTTTGGTGTGGCAGAAGTTTTCAAGGGTCAATAGAAGAGGGTGATATACTATGATCAAGAAGAGTGAAAGGTCTAAGCTTGGGGATTCCCCGGTGGTCCATCCCTGTATATTTTAAGAAGACTCAAGCATCTAACCTTGGGGATGCCCAAGTCATCCCCTTCTTCATCGACAACTTATCAGGTTTCTTCTAGTGAAACTATATTTTTATTCGGTCACATCCTATGTACTTTACTTGGAGCGTCTGTGTGCTTTTATTTTTGTTTTGTTTTGTTATCTTAGTTCTCTGAATAAATACATGCTCATGTGGGAGAGAGACACGCTCCGCTTTTTCATATGAACACTAGTGTTCTTCGTTTATGCTTTTAATGTTCAAGGGCGAAAGTTGATCGCTTCACTTGTTGTTATTTGGTTGGAATAAGAAAATGCTTCATATGGTCTTGAATAATTTGATACTTGGCAATTGTTTTGAGCTCTCATATATCATGTTTAAGCTCTTGCATCATGTAGTTAAATCTAGTAATGAAGAACTACATAGAGCTTGTTGAAATTTGGTTTGCATGATTGGTCTCTCTAAGGTCTAGATATTTTCAGGTAAAAGTGTTTGAGCAACAAGGAAGACAGTGTAGAGTCTTATAATGCTTGCAATATGTTCTTATGTAAGTTTTTCTGTACTTGTTTATACTTGTGTTTGCTTCAAACAACCTTGCTAGCCCAAGCCTTGTACTGAGAGGGAATACTTCTCGTGCATCCAAAAACCTTGAGCCAAAACCCATGCCATTTGTGTCCATCATATCTACCTACTATGTGGTATTTCCTACCATTCCAAGTAAATACTTCATGTGCTACCTTTAAACAATTCAAAAGCTATTACCTCTTATTTGTGTCAATGTTTTATAGCTCATGAGGAAGTATGTGGTGTTTTATCTTTCGATCTTGTCATTTACTTCTGACAGACTTCCACAATGGACTAGTGGCTTCATCCGCTTATCTAATAATTTTGCAAAAAGAGCTGGCAATGGGGTTCCCAGCCCCAATTAATTAACTTGCATTAATAATTCTCTTCACATGTTTTGCTCGATCTATCGGTAAGCAACTTAATTTTGCAAATAGACACTCCTCCATGGTATGTGAATGTTGGAAGGCACCCGAGGATTCGGTTAGCCATGGCTTGTGTAAGCAAAAGGTTGGGGGAGTGTCATCTAATAAATAAAACTAAAGTACATGTGTAAACAAAAGAGAAGAGGGATGATCTACCTTGCTGGTAGAGATAACGTCCTTCATGGGAGCCACTCTTGAAAGTCTGGTTGATAAGGTTGTTAGAGTACCCATTACCATTCGTTGACAACAACAAACACCTCTCAAAATTTTACTTTATTGCTCTCTATATGATTTCAAAACTTGAAAAGCTCTAGCACATGATTTAATCCCTGCTTCCCTCTGCGAAGGGCCTATCTTTTACTTTATTGTTGAGTCAGTTTACCTACTTCCTTCCATCTTAGAAGCAAACACTTGTGTCAACTGTGCATTGATTCTTACATACTTGCTTATTTGCATTCATCATATTACTCTATGTTGACAATTATCCATGAGATATGCATGTTGAAAGTTGAAAGCAACCGCTGAAATTTATATCTTCCTTTGTGTTGCTTCGATGCCTTTACTTTGAATTTATTGCTTTATGAGTTAACTCTTATGCAAGACTTTTTGATGCTTGTCTTGAAAGTACTATTCATGAAAAGTTTTGCTATATGTCATCTATTTGTTAGCAAACTATAGATATTGCTTTGAATCACTCCATTCATGTCATATGCTTTACAATAATGTTGATCAAGATTATGATGGTAGCATGTCACTTCAGAAATTATTTGTGTTATCGTTTACCTACTCGAGGACGAGTAGGAACTAAGCTTGGGGATGCTGATACGTCTCCAACGTATCTATAATTTTTGATGTTCCATGCTTGTTTTATGACAATACCTACATGTTTTGTTCACACTTTATATCGTTTTGATGCGTTTTCCGGAACTAACCTATTGACGAGATGCCGAAGTGCCAGTTCCTGTTTTCTACTGTTTTTGGTTTCAGAAATCCTAGTAAGAAAATATTCTCGGAATCGGACGAAATCAACGCCCATTACCCTATTTTCACCGGAAGCTTCCAGAACACCCGAGAGTCAGCAGAGGGGGGCCACAGGCCCACCACACATGGTGGCGGCGCGGCCAGAGGGGGGGCGCGCCGGCCTGTTGTCTGGCCCCACCAGGGCCCCTCCGAGGCTCCCCTTTCGCCTATAAAGTCTCCCTGACCTAAAACCCCAATACGAAGAAGCCACGGTACGAGAAACCTTCCAGAGCCGCCGCCATCGCGAAGCCAAGATCTGGGGGACAGGAGTCTCTGTTCCGGCACGCCGCCGGGACGGGGAAGTGCCCCCGGAAGGCTTCTCCATCGACACCACCGCCATCTTCATCACCGCTGCTGTCTCCCATGAGGAGGGAGTAGTTCTCCATCGAGGCTCGGGGCTGTACCGGTAGCTATGTGGTTCATCTCTCTCCTATGTACTTCAATACAATAATCTCATGAGCTGCCTTACATGATTGAGATTCATATGATGATGCTTGTAATCTAGATGTCATTATGCTAGTCAAGTGAGTTTTACTTATGTGATCTCCGGAGACTCCGTGCCCCACGTGTGTAAAGGTGACAGTGTGTGCACCGTGTGGGTCTCTTAGGCTATATTTCACAGAATACTTATTCACTGTTATGAATGGCATAGTCAAGTGCTTATTTATATCCCTTTATGATTGCAATGTGTTTTGTATCACTATTTATCTATGTGCTACTCATGTGATGTTATTAAAGTAGTCTATTCCTCCTGCATGGTGTAATGGTGACAGTGTGTGCATCGTGTAGTTCTTGTCGTAGATTATGATCATAATCTCTTGTAGGTTATGGAGTTGATTATCGCTATGATAGTATTGATGTGATCTATGCCTCCTTCATAGTGTGATGGTGACAGTGTGCATGCTATGTTAGTACTTGGTCTATTTTGCAAAGATCTATTATATTCTAAGGTTACTTAAACATGAATATCGAATGTTGTGGCGCTTGTTAACTCCGGCTTGAGGGAGCTCTTGTATCCCTACACAATTAGTGGTGTTCATCATCCAACAAGAGTATATGTAGCACAAGGAAAGAGAACTTATTTATTATGTGATCAATGTTGAGAGTGTCCACTAGTGAAAGTATGATCCCTAGGCCTTGTTTCCACCACAAATAATTGCTTCCTACGCCAGCAAGCTATTTTCTGGCGCCGCTTGTTTACTGTTTTACTGCATTTTTACTTTCTGTAATATTACCACCATCTATACCACCTGTGTTTTACTATCTCTTCGCCGAACTAGTGCACCTATACATCTGACAAGTGTATTAGGTGTGTTGGGGACACAAGAGACTTCTTGCATTGTGATCGCAGGGTTGCTTGAGAGGGATATCTTTGACCTCTTCCTCCCTGAGTTCGATAAACCTTGGGTGATCCACTTAAGGGAAAACTTGCTGCTGTTCTACAAACCTCTGCTCTTGGAGGCCCAACACTGTCTACAAGAATAGAAGCACCCGTAGACATCAAGTTCTTATGTGGAACTCAATATTAGCCATGCTCTAGCTTATGTGATAAGCAATGAATGATCAAGATCTTGAGTGCTTGATTCCAAGTGAAGAATTCAAGCTATGGCTCTAAGTCAGTGTCATGATAGTCTCATAAGTTGAGCTATGGTTGACTAAGAGTTAGAGCATGCAAGCAAATGAAGAATTCTTTATACACCTCAAGATAGTATGATAGAGCATGAGAAGATACAAGGTTGACTAATACAAAGAGTGAAAAATAGATTCAAGTTTGGTCAACACATGAAGCATGAAGAATGTGCCACGTGAAGTCATGTGGTATGGTAATCCTTGTCAATTATGCTTTATAAACTAACCCATCATATATGTGCCCTTGTGTTGTCTATGTGGGTTAGGTATCTTTCCATGGGCATGCATCAAAAGGGAGATCTCATATAGCCCATGAGAGGATGACATCAAGTGGTGATCTTCATCAAGGTTGAGTTGGGCAAGTTCAAGTTGATCATCTCAAGAGGATCATATGCTTGAAGCTTGCCGTCCATTTGGTGATAATGGACACGTGAAGATGTGCATCAATGGAGCTTTCCCATCATGGTGTATGTGGGAGCATTTGTGAGTCTTCACGAAGTAACGATGAACAAGTGAGGCACTCCGGCTTGAGTAGAGCTTGAAGAGTTATCATCAAGATCAAGCGGGATGCGCAAGGCAAAGGTATGACCTTGATAGGTTTTCCTTTTACCGGTCTCAAGGTGGTTGATGGGAGACCGGATTATAGGATAGATAGCCCCACTATCAAGAGGGGCTTTTGGTTGGACAACTTGATCACATCATCTTAGGGAGCTCAATTATTTGCATACTTTGCATATCCCTATTGCTTCTTAGTGTTTCTCTGTGAGAGATTCTTGAGCTTGTTGCTAGCTTTACAACAAGCCCAAGTTCATCGAAAACGGAATCCGCATGCATCTTCTATTGCGTTTTCGAGTTTGGACGTCTTCACCGTTTCTTGACGGTGGGAGACTCCCTCTCTAAAAACATCTAAAAATATCCTGTGAGGAGTCTCCATATTTCCAACAAAATTGGTTTCATGTTAATCGGGGTCCGGACACAAAAGTTATCACAGTTTTTGTATAACATGTTTTCATGCTGGCCCGGTTTCTCGCCCGACGTGACCGACCGTCCCACCGGATGGCCCGGTTCAAACCGGCCCCTGGACTGGTGCCAACCAGGCACTATCCAGTAAGGTTTCCAGCTTCGCTCGACGCTGGTCCGGCCTGCGGTCCGGTTTGGACCGGCCGGGTCCGTCCCCTCGTCCGGTCTGACCGGGCGGTGGACCGGCCTCCCCGGCGCAGGTTCTGCACGACAAAGACCCGCCCCGGTCTCGACCCGGCGCCAGGTCCGGTTTGGACCGGCTGGTCCGGTCTATGGCCCGGTCTGACCGGGTCCTGCACCGGACGGCCCGGCCCCAGGCCCGGTTGACCGGGCTCCTCGAAGATTTGCTGAGCTGGACATTTCCCCAACAGTTATTTTTCGGCTTGGGCTATAAATAGCCCTTCTTCCACCTTGGGCCTAAAAAGTTCTTCCACTCTCTCTCCTCCATTGTTGACTTTGAAGAACTTGCCCTATCTCTTGATTCCCCCCATGATTCTTGCTCATTCTTGAGGGATCTAAGAGAGGAGATCTAGATCTACAATCCCCACCAATCCATTTCTCCTCTAAGTGAAGGGAATCCCTTGGATCTAGATCTTGGAGTCATTTGTTGATTTCCTGTTTGTTCTTCCTCTCTAATCTCATCCTAGCATTTGTTTCTTTGGTGGGATTTGAGTGTGAAAAATTTGAACACCTCTAGTGTTCTTGCTTTGCATCATTGCATAGTGTTGAGCTCTCCACCACGATTAGTTCGAGTGAGAGACCGTGAGCTTGTTACTCTTGGAGGGAGACCTCCTAGTTGGCTTGGTGGTTGGTGCTCCGGTGATCTCTTCAAGGAAGATTGTGAAGATGCCCGGGCTTCTCCTTCGTGGAGCTTGTGAAGTGGTTTTGGAGCTTGCCATCTCCGGAGTGGAGGAAAAGCTAACCATAAGGAAAGGGCCATTATCCTTTGTGGGTTTGGACGGAGAATAGGGTGAGCCTTTGTGGCGTTGGGGAATCCTTCGTGGGACCTCCACCCCTCCAAACGTGACGTACCTTCTTGCAAAGGAAGGGAACACGGAAATAAATCCTCGTCTCCTCGTGCCTCGGTTATTTATATACCCGAGCTTTCTTTCCTTGTGATAGCCATCGTGCTTGAAGTACATATATCTTGCTATCACTTGTGCTACATATATCTTGTGCCTATCTTGCTTAGCTCTAGTTGTTGTTGTTGCACTTAGGTGAGCCTAGCATATTTAGGGTTTGTGCTTGTAAAATAAACATTAGTTTAATTCCGCATTCTTACAAGCCAAATCCGTAAGAGTTTTAAAACGCTTATTCACCCCCCTCTAGGTGACATCTCGTCCTTTCACTACGCATATCCACTGGTTCTCTCCTATCGAAGTGTCATACTCCACGCACATCCACCAGACAATAGCGTAGTACCACTGCATGTCCTCGAGCAATATAAGAACAACCGACTGTTCTTAGCTTATCACTCATCTCTCACGTTACACTATAGCAAGCTTAGCTTACGATGGATGGCACTAAGATAATACCTCTCTTCTTCATTCTCCTCTTAAGCATTGGATTATCCAATGCCGTAACTCGTAAGGGTGGCTAGAATCTCTAATTCTCAAGTAAGTGGAGAGGGTGGAGGACAAGGTAGCATATTTGTGAGGAGTGACGGCTCGGGGTCTGAGAGCGGGTCGCAGGGTAGGTAAGGGCGATGATGATGGTATCCAAGTGACCGCGGGAGGAGAGGGAGGGGTGGAGGTGGTGCAGAACATGATGGATCTGGAAGTGGTTCTGGATTTGGCTCCGGTTATATCCATAGCGATGCAACAAGATAACGTGGCAGTGCCTTTTCTAGCGGCTCTGCCGGTTTTTCTAGCGCATGTGCTAACGCTGGCAGCGGTGGTGGAGGACAAGCCGGAGGACATGATGGATGGAGTGGTGATGGTAGTAGTAGTGGAGCTGGCTCTGCCCATGCCCTCTCGGTCGAATCTTCTCCACATTTTACGAGCTCATATGCTAGCGCCAATGGCGGTAGCCAAGACAATAACCAAAATGGTGGGAGTGGGAGAGGTGAAGGCGGCGGGTCTGCCTAGGCTGATTCGCACCACTAAAATATTGATGTGAAGTTTAATCAAAGATATGGACAAACTTATGTATAATGTTTCTCCATGATCTCGTGGATTTTATTACTTGTATTGTATTCCGCTCGTGATAGCAATCAAGAAATGATCGACTCCGTTTTGTTGACACGCTTTACATTTATTGATGAAGAAAGGGTGAGAATTCTATTATTGTAGTATATCCTTATGCAATCCATAGGAGTGAATACATAATTTCCCTCTTTGCAAGCCTAAGCTACAAGTTGCAACAAGCTCACTAAGCAGCTACTATCAAATAACCGATCGACCTTCTTTCTTTGCTTCACTTGTATAATGTTTTTTGTGTATTGAGTTGTATATCTCTTGCGGTCTTGCTTTTCTAGACATCCTCTCAATTTCGCCTCACTTGTCTTGTCGATGTCAAGCACACATAAATCATCTGCATGAGGAGTGGAGATGTGGTCGTTGCTACCCGGGCTGTAGCACCGGTCCAACAACTAATGCCAATAGAGTTGGCATTGGGTATCGATCCATCCCTAAAACATGAAGCCCAACGATGCAGCACCAGAAAACCCTACGAAGCACCCTCTGACCAGACGACCCGATGGCAGACAAGATTGTGCTTGTTCCTGCAGGCTAGCTCGCGATATGCACGGTTTCTTCTTGCACCTCGAGATAGATGCATGGGAGGGTTTCCTTGGAAGCCAAGTGAAACTAGACCACTTCGTTTTTCAACGGAGGCAAATACATCGTATACACTACACTGTCCACGTTACTCATACGAAGTAATTAAATGTACAGTATCAATACATTGTTGCCACAAATGGGGGGACAAACTTTGTTGCCACATGATCCATCTTAGCGCAATATATTGTGTTTCGCCTCTGGGCTCATATTTATAGAGTTGGCCATGCAAAATATCACAGAAATATAAAAAAAAAGTGGCATTTCTTTTCTTTTAAACTAGAAATCTTTGAAACCTGTCCTTGTATACTTTTCGCTGAATTAATCTATTTTTTAACTACTAAACCTACAAATTTCGAGATGGGCCCCATCTAAAAATCTCTACAAGTATAGGCTCAAATAGGAGCCCCTATCCCTTTGAAGGCCTTGGCATCCGCCCACGGGCTACGGGTGACCAATCTCGCAAGCCCCCCAAGAGCGGAGGCCCGTCTAGCGCCCGCAAATTAATGTCAGTCAGATTCTGGAATCCAGCCGGTGGGAGTGACGATCTGATCAGGCATGGGAGCCGAGCCTACGCGAAGGAGAAAAACGGGAGGGAGGAGACGTCGGCGGCGGGAGCGGGCGACGCGTGGAAACGGAGCGCGCCGCGGTGGCGAGCTGCATGTGCGCATGCACGCCACCCTATAGCCACACGCACGCGCGGACCGGCTCGCTCTCCCACACCACACCGAGCTACATTTGCGCACGCAGACGAACTAATCCAGTGATTTAGCCATGGATACGGATGTGATTAGCGACCGGGGAATGATGGCGGCGCCGGAGGCGGGGGACGGCGGCGGCGGTCGAGGGAAGGCGGCGGGAGGGGGCAGCGACCGCAAGCACCTCTCCTCCATCGCCAACCACGTGCTGCATCAGTGTTCCCGGTGCGTGCGCCGCCCCCTCCCCTCCTCGTAGATTATCTCCATTCTTCCTTAATTAATCGCATGCATCAGCTCGCAATCGCTCTCTTCTCGATCCGTTCTTTTGATTTCTCCGTCGATTTGTGGAAGAAACTCTGCGTTCGTGCGAGAGGCCCTAGGATAGATGGGTGCACCATTCCCGGCCGATGAAACGTGGCGCTCGATATAACTTTTCGGTCACTTAGAAAGAAACTCGAAATTGGCCATATTGTACTCGACTCCGTATATACTAGCACGTTACTATGGTGATTTTGTTATGGTTTTTGCAATTTAGTTTGGGGAATTTATTCACCTTTTCTTCTTAAAAGTAGTATTGAAGAAAAGTGTTTAGGTTGTTCAGTGGGAATCATCTGGGAGCACAGACGATGATAAATTCAGTTGCGAGTCCATATATAGTATCACTACATGCTTCGTCCATCATGTTGATATAATTCGGACCTGGTGGTAAGGAAATACTAGCCTGTAGCTGTGTCTTAATGACTTGTCAGGGCTCTCAACTTAAACAGAGATTAAAGATTTGCTCCAATTTTTGTAGAATTTTTTTCTTTATTTACCTACACAATGATTGTAACTAATCTAGGTTGAGTAACCAACATGTCCATGTCATACAGGACCTTGAACAAAAGCGTCGATGATCTAGTCGTGGACTTCGAACTGGGACTGAAGACTGCTGCACTGGATAAGTATTCAAGAAGACTAGTCGAGTATTGCAGCCTTCAGGCACTCCGGTCGCTAACATCCCCTGATCTTGGAGACACGATCCATGAGGGATCGTTTAGCAGGTTCACCTTTGATATGATGCTAGCTTGGGAGACACCCACTCCTTCAGATCAACAAACTACCATGGTTGGTGAATATAGACATGTACATGACCTGATGGTAATGTTTCGATTCTGAACTGACTCGATGGGCTAAATATTGCAGGAGAGCATATCGAAAGAAAGAGAAGACAGGAAAGAACCCCTTGGAGCAAATGAAGCTGTGATGGGTGACGACACATCACTGTTCTATTCGGATATGATGCCCCTTCTTGTAAGTGTGTCAAATACATGACTATGACTGAACATCTGTATATCATGGGCTAATTTTATTCATTGAATTAATAACCCCGTAGGTGAATGAAGAACCGACTGTTGGAGAAGATGCATACGTGTGGTTTGGATCTGTATTCCCTTTGGCTTGTGACGTTGTCAACGCCCGATTCACTTTTGAAGCCCTCACCGCTACCACAGCTAACAGGCTCCACTATCCTGCTTATGACAAATTCCTCAAGGAAATGGATAAGTACGTCAGAGCTCAGTCACAAAATACTCATGAGAAACACTGTCTCAGACACTACTTGTGCGCATTAATTTTTTTACAATAAACTTTAGTCGGATCCTGCAAAAGTAAGTTCACAGTTGGATGTCACTGTACTCAAAACGGATTATTATTGTGATCCCCGTAGGTCGTTCAAGTCCTTGCAGAACTTGCCAACTCCAACAGAAGTTGAATTTGCTGAAGATGAATTCATTTTGGACATGGAAGGGACAGCGGGAACACAAAGGGTGGTTCGGCACATTGGAACAACCAGTTGGCCTGGTAATCAATCTGATCGGCTTGTTCATCGTCCAGTCTGTTTTCTTTGTGATCTTGTCTTTGTACATATGAAATATGAACAGTTATGTTGTTAATTTCTTATGGACTATATAGGTAGGCTGACTCTGACCAACAAGGCATTGTACTTTGAGGCTTCCGGCAAATTATCTTATGGACCTGCTTTCAAGGTTGACCTTTCAGACACTGGAATGGATCAACAAGTTACAACAGCCTCGACAGGTCCTTTTGGTGCACCATTGTTTGACAAAGCCATCGAATTCACATCACTGTAAGTTCGATCTTAGTTTATCTTTTTAGGTGCCAACTTAGAGATCTTAAGGTGTACATTTTTACTATTATCGCGCAACCAAGCAATATCCAATATTTTGGGCAGTAACCGTTAATTCATCTGTGCAGACCAGAACCTCTGCTGCTGGAGTTTCCGGAGATGACCAGCTCAGTACGGCGAGATTTGTGGCTTACCATGATAAGAGAAGTGATCTTTCTTCACCGTTTCATATCCACGTACAATATAGAATCCCCCATTCACAAATGGGAGGTACACTCAAGAGTCATATTGGGAGTAATAAGGCTCCAAGCTGCAAGGGAGATGCTAAGGATGTCACCACCACCACCTTCTAGCTTCCTAATATTCTCACTATATGACGACCTTCCAAAAGGTGACTTTGTGCTCGAGCAACTCGCGAATAATCTGAAAGAGACATCGACCATAACTTCATTCAGTGCATCGTATGTGTTCAAGAGTTTGAATAAGTCAGATCCAATCGCCTTATTTGCGGAGATGGCTAAAGAGCACGACAGGGACTCAAGTAGCCATGAACAACCTTTGACCTCTCTTGGCAACACTATTGATCAAGTAAGAGATGAGGCCAGGGAAGTTACGGTTGCTAATGCTCCCATTGAAGGGATGAAGGAAGAAGGTCTCACTGATAGCCTTCTTGTATTAGTGGTATGGTAAAAAGGCATTTGATCTCCTATTCTATATATATTTAAATGTCGGCGTCGTTGTTCCCTGACTTCTTCATACTACTGAACACATGTGTTCTGTGTACCCAGGGATTGGTAAGCCCAATCAGCAAGCTGGGTCCAGTGATCCAACAGGTGACCTCGTGGGATAATCCGCCCCTCACGGGCAGTGTCCTTGCTGTAACTTTGCTGATCATATACAAGTAAGATTGCACACATAATTATATCAAATCTTATATAGCTTAATTGCAATATTTCTATCTGGTTAACAATTTGAGTGCATTTGAGCTGAAAACAGTGAACTTAGTGTGTAAGTTTCTTTCTTTTTAATGCAGCGAGTGGGTTGGTTATGCGTTGGCGACAGCCCTGATACTAGCAGTAAGTGCGATGTTCTGGGCCAGGCAGCGAAAAATTGGTGAGATATGCTCAGAGGTGATCATCGACACTTCATCAGACAAGACAACAATGGAAAGCATAGTGGAAGCGCAGCACAACATGAAGAAGGTGCACGAGTACGTCAAGACTGCGAACGTCGTGATCCTCAGGCTATGGTCCATCGTCCTGGCCAGGTCACCGAAGGTATCATCAGCTCATCTCACTGATCATTCTGTGCAGTGTCTCTTCTCTCTTGTCTGCTGGGTTACTGTCTTACACACTTGTTTCTGGACACTTATGCGCTCTGTTTCGCAGCACACAGAGACGGTGATATGGATGCTGACCGGGCTCGCCGTGGCGCTGGCCGTGGTGCCATTCAAGTACGTCCTGATGGGGCTGACGGTGGCCATCTTCGTGGGGAACACAAGGGCTGCGAAGGCTGTGTCGAACCCGCGGGGCAGCAGGCGCTGGAGGGAGTGGTGGGAGTCCATCCCTGCCGTCCCAGTTCATACGGTTGACAAGGGCGATCTACGAACAGCTTGAAGAAAAAGAAAGGCGTACACCCTCGCCAGTCGTAGCTTCGTTAACGTTTTAGTAATAGTACTGCACCTGTAAACGGGGTTCGAACCTGGAGCAGACAGAGGGTGATCGCCATTAACACGTCATCAGATGCTCTTGTATATGAATAAATAAAATGTTTGGCCAAAGTTTCGACGAGAACTGTACAATTCTGCAAAGTTGGCATTGCACTGCCTTTTGCAGATACCGTGGAGCTTGTTGATATATGTATTCAACTGAGTAGCTCGCACAACAGATGTTGAAACTGAAGCATAGGGTCTTTTGCTCACGAAGCTGAAGTTGGAGTAAGACGAAATTCAAGCCTCTCTCAATAGCATATATGGATCACTATATTAAGAAGATTTGAGGTAAAAACCCTAGGTCTTTTAAGCATATTGACATGCTAGTTATCTTGATTAGATGGATAATAAGATAATAAAAGGATTGGAAGCCAATTTTAACATTAGTCTTCCTGCAATGAAAATTTAAAAGAAGATAATTGAAATACACAAGGACCACACTATTCAGTTGGAGAAAATAAGTGACAGCGCAGGGTCTATATCATAATCTTGGAGACAACAAATAAGCTCCTACTGTACATGCCAGGCTCCACGACGCAAGACCTTCGTTTCTAAATTACTGAGAGCGCAGGGTTTGTATCATAATCTTGGAGACAAAAAAAAAGAGACTAGCAGGGAAGGGACCCCTGCGGCATTTTATTAAGACAAAACTGCTGGGCTCAACACCTGCTGAGCTGGAACTCGAAAGCCATCTGGTGGACGCCCAGATCCCAATCTTGGAGACAACAAATAACCTCCTGGCAGGTCATAATCTTGGAGACAACAAATAAGAGCATCTCCACTCGTCTCCCGAACAGGCCCCCGGCGAGCATTTTTTACATCCGGACGGCGTAAATCGGCCCAGTCGCGCCCCCGGTTTCTCGTTTTCGTCCGGATTTGGCCCTTCATCCATCCGGCGAGCCCACGCCACCCCCGGCCCCCCGAGGAGCGCTCGGGGACTCCGGACGAGTGAAAAGCGGGGAAGGGCCCGATCTGTCGGTGACTCGACGCACGAACCCCATCGCCACGTCGCTCAAAATCTCCCCCACCCCTCGTATCTTTCTCGCCGCCGGCACCACCCCGCCGGCTTGTTGCCAGATTCCGCCGCCCCTCCTTCCCCACCTGCCTATATTCCGCCGTCTTTGGACGACGGCCTATCTGGCTGCTCTTCCGCCGGCCTGCTTGCTCCTCGTCGCTCGCGGCTCGGGTTGCCACGACCACGCCCGTCGGTGTTCGTCCATTTGCCTCGCCGGCCATGGACTCGGATGAAGAGGAGGAGCGAGATGTTCGTCGAGCTTATGCAAGAAGAGATGGCAGCAGCCGCCCAAGACGACGAGCACATGATGATCCTTGGTTGCTTGGCTAGCATGTACGCCGGACGGCAGGCGGGTCGACGTGGTGGGTCGGCACGAGGTCGCCGGAAGTGCAAGCCGAGACAGCGAATGGAGGGCTATTGCATGTTGTACGCCGACTACTTCGCCGACAATCCATTGCACGGTGAGAGTGTTTTCCGGCGTCGTTTCGGGATGAGCGAAAGCTATTTTTGCAAATTGTGTATGCCATCCGCCACTTTGATCCCTACTTCGGATGCAAGGCGGATTGCACTTTGGTTTGGTTGGATTTTCGTCACTGCGAAGTGCACGGTGGCTATGAGGATGCTGGCGTATGGAGCTCCCGGTGATACTGCGGATGACTATCTTCGGATGGCGGAGTCCACCGCCCTTGATTGTTTCTACCGGTTCGCGGGGCCGTCATAGCAGTGTTCGGGGACTATTACTTGAGATCATCCACTGTCGAAGACACTTGAGAGGATCCTTGCAACAAATGAAGCTAGAGGTTTTCCGGGGATGCTTGGAAGCATTGATTGCATGCATTGGCAATGGAAGAAGCTGTCCGTTTGCGTGGCGAGGGAATGTACAAGGGTCACAAAAAAGGCTGCATTGTGATACTTGAAGCAGTGGCTACCCATGATCTCCGGATTTGGCACTCTTTCTTTGGTATGCCTGGATCCAACAATGACATCAACGTCCTAAACTGCTCCCGGTCTTTTCAAGCTTGTTGAGGGTCATGCTCCCCCGGTGGACTATGTGATCAATGGTCGGCACTACAACAAAGGATACTACCTTGCGGACGGTATCTATCCAAAGTGGGCAACATTTGTGAAGACTATCTCGAATCCTAGCACCCCCAAACTTTGCGAGTTTGTCAAGAAACAAGAAGCTTGCCGAAAAGACGTCGAGCGTGCATTTGGTGTCCTCCAGCAGAGATTTGTTGTCGTCCGGTTCCCCGCTATGACTTGGTCGAAAGATCAGATGTGGGAGGTGATGAACTGCTGTGTGTGCCTACACAATATGATTATTGAAAATGAGCGAAAGCATCCGGTTCCTACGGCTGAGCAAGAAGCACCATATGAGAGAGAGGGTCCTCTTGCACAGCCTAATCACCAGGTGCCTCCATCATGGGCCGCCTTCATTGCTATGCGTCGGGAGATTCGAGACTCTACAATGCATCAGCTCGCTGCAAGATGATCTAGTGGAGCACATATGGAGGCTCCGAGGCAACGCCAACGCCGACGCCAACTAGTCTGTCTAATTTGTTTGAAAAATTGTTAAATTGTGTGCTTCATTTGTTTCAGCACTTGTTAAACATTGTACTGATTATCGCCGAATTTGTTTCAGCAATTTTCGTACTCTTGGTCGCTGAACTTGTTAAATTTTATGTTAAATTTGTTTGAAATATGTCAAATGGTCGAGGTTGGGGGTTTCCTGCCGGGGGACGGCTGGAACTTCGGCGCTCCCCACGCCAAATCTTCCTCCAATCCGGACGAAAATTTCGCCGGATTTGGGCGTGGGGAGCTCCAACGAGTGGGGATGCTCT